>NW_026089622.1:1941926-2128720 GCF_024586455.1 Bactrocera neohumeralis | reverse complement strand
TTTCGTTGCGGCTCTGTACCTTGGCGATAATCACGGTCGGACTATCAAAAGTTACACCTAAAATCTTAAGGTTATTGACAGTCGGAATCTTGACGTCATCGACTGCAAGATTAATTTAAAGTCTATACTCCTTCGTCCAGTAAGTAAATGTGGTCGATTTAGTGGGGGAGAGTGTTAGGTTATTCAGCGAGAAAGTTTGGAGAGATAGCCATATACCTTTGGACATATGCCATAGATTCTGTGCACTTCCCGTAACAACCGCGAGCTCTGAACGTTCTTTCTCTTATCTTCGCCGCATCAAAACATGGCTTAGGACGGCCATGCTTCAAGAAAGACTAGTTGGATTAGCGTTGCTTCATACGCATCATGACATCAAAATCACCGAAGAAGAAGTCATCGAAAGATTCGCAAAACTTGGCAGTCATCGTTTTGAGTTATGAAACACGCAATGTAAAAGGATTTTTCTGTTTGAATTTTTAATAAAATGAGCCACTATGTAATGCATGCATATGGTTGACTTTTCGATTATAACCACTTTGTTTACCTAAAAATTGGAATTGATAATTTGTGTTTCATAATTTGTAACCCAAAATCGAAGGATAAATTCAATTTCAAGGACATGGCTTCGCTTGGAATATCCAATTGGCGCCACGGAGCGAAAAGAAAACGATTGGTGCGCTGTTGTTAACTCGGCTATAATCGTGTAAGCGGTACCTACGCCAGTAAATAAGAAGAAGAATATTTATTACGATTAAAAATGTCTACATATATAGTGGTCGTTTAATATCGAAGTAATTTCTATCAAACCTTAACGCTGGTGGGGGGGAAATGAAAGTCATTAACTTAGCAGAGAATTATTCATTATAATTTTTATTTTGTATTTTTAAGCCTTACATACAATTTTCGAAATCTTACGTATCTAATTACATATATGCGTATGTACTGCATACCACATGGGGTTGCTTTTAACTATACAATACAATACATGTGTGAGTGTGTGTTATTATATTGTTTGTGCTATATGGTTTGGGTTGTTTTCAAGTACACATGTGCATTTGTAATCAATTGCCCAAACCTAAGTAAATATGTTTATGTTATTGTATATTTTATTTGTTGAGTGCATGAGTATTGCATATATGTAAATGCATACCCCTGCTAGCTATGGCTAACCACTTTTCTCAAATATATCAATACAACTACGCATTGTTTCTCTATGCACTAACACCGCACATGTTCGGGTTATTTTTTTGTTTACCTTGTTGAGATGAAAAAAATTGTTTTTCATTTCTTTATTTATTTGAATGAATGCGAATGAGAAAACATAATTACCAATAGTGCCAAAAAAAAATCCCAAAAAAGGTAATAAAAAAACGGTTGAAAGACATACATGTTTATGTATTTTTTGCGTTTTAGGCGGACTGCACAATCCAATATAATATGTGAAAATAAATATTTTTTTTATATTTTAAATTATCAGATAATATTATTATTTCTTTCAGATATTATTATCATTTTTATATAATCAATATTTTTTTTCAGATGCTGTTATTATTTTTATTTAATTAAACTTTTCTCAGATTTTATCACTATTTGTATTTAATTAATCTTACCTTTAGTGTTTATTATCGTTTTATATAATTAATCTTTCTTTTTGCTTCAGATATTATATTTAAATTTTATATAATTCTATTTACTTATTCTTTATTTTCAGATATTAATAATTTTTTTATTGAATATACATATTTGTAATTCTGTAAAAATTGTTTATTAATAAAAATAAATAAATAAATAATAAATCAAAAAATGCAACCTTGCATCAGCTGACGATTAGGGTAATTAGAGCAGTTCAGCTATATTTTTCCATAAATAATTTATATGACACTGCTGAATTAGCGCAACAGAGATGTAAGATCACATGTATACGTACGTGTGAGGGGAAAAGTGGTTAGAATCTTCACGCTGGCTATGGCGCGCTCCCCACTTTTTTAAGGGTTTCAAAACCTACTGTTTCACTAGTTTTTTCACCACTTTTGGCTGGCAGGGACGTGTCTCATATATGCATGTTGCATATGTCTATGTAGTATACATGTTTATGTGTTTATATATGTACGTTTTGTACCGTCTCGACCTTATCTAACATGTGTGGACTGTATAATGCATTACAATAGATAGATTAAGATATTTCTTATCTTATTGACATTTGTAAAATATGTATATAAAAGTGTCTAAATATATTGCTGCATTCCGCCATTTAGTAGCAACGCACATGTTCAATTTCGAACATTCTCCCGGGCGGCAAAAGTGACTTCTGGAAATATAACCGCTACTTGCTATCCTGTCATATTTGTCAACTAAGTGACGTTCACGTTTACTATGCACCTTCCTGTGTTGTATTAGCCATAGTTTACTCGTAAAATTTTCTTCAAATTCGTTACAACGGATCCTGTCGACTTTTCCTCTTTCTCATCGGACGACGGTACGATTTTAAGCTTCTTTATTTGTATCTTAGTATTCTCCTCTCCTCTGCTTTGGTTCTTTGATGATTGTTGTATGTGTTTTTTTGGCGGACATCCTATCCGTTCCTTTTTCTTGGCTTTTGGGTTCAGTATTGCCTCTTCTGCTGTCACATCTCCATCGTCATCGACTTTAATTTCCATGGCTTCATTTGGCTCTTCATTAGGGGAGTCAGTCAGAATTCATTATTGCATCTATGACAACATAACTAGCCTCCCTAGTTCCTCCGGGGAATAAAATGCGTCTTGAAGTCTTCTCTTTCTTTAATAGGTACAATCGCTCGTTTAAAAACGTTATGCTAAAATTTAGATGCTTTCACAATGATTGTACCGTCGTTACTTAAGGAGGTGCTTACTTTAGCCTCCTTTTTCGTTGAGTTCTTTTAAACTATTCTAAATTGCCTCTCCAAGATTTCTTTTGTTCTTCTTTTTTCTTTGTTTCCTCTACACTTCTCATTACCTTTCTCTTTGTCTCTGCTAACCTGCGTGGTTTCTGGTCGCATTGAGTTGTCAACTTGTTTTCAGCTACCATTGAGTCGTGTTATTCCGTTGTGACATCAACTTTAATATTTCTTTCTGCAAGATCTTTTTTCACATCTTTTCATCCTCCTCAATTTCCAAAGGAAAATTTTGTTTTTCACATTATTATTATTATTAAACTTACACATTTAATATTACTTTTCGAAAGTAATTTCTTTTACGCTCAGTATATTTTCCTTCGATATATCATCAACGCAACACTTCTCGAAGCGCATATCTTCTACACGCAGCTTACCAAAGGTAATATCTTCTATCCATAGCTCATCTTCTCCATTTTTTAAATAACTTTTTTGTTTTTTGGGCAGTTGCCCATATGTCCATCTCTTTGGATGCTAGTTCCATTTCGAGCTGTTCCTCGATTCGCTTCCTATCATGTGCGGCTTCGGATACCTACGCTACTTTCCCTGTCAACTTTGCATGATTGGTGTGGGATTCGCTCCATAGCACTTTAATATTCTCTAATTCATCTTTTTGGCACCGTGCTGAAATTTCTCTTTGCAGCACCTTTGGCGTTGTAACAAGTCCGCAGTGTTCTTTAATTAGTTTTTTTTTAATAAAAATAAAAACTCTTCAAAAAAATCGTTGGACGTAAGTGTTTGGTAGCCTGGTTAACCTTGCTGTGCCTCGGTTCACAACCGCGGAATATTTTTTTGAATACCAGTTTTTACACAGCGTTTAATTTCGTACTAAAACGGCTTATGGGATCAAATGAATACACGGGACAATTTATTTATTAATTTGCCAGCGTAAGTAAGTAACAAGACTTTTATATTGCCTATATGCGTACATATATAACAGAACTTTTACATTTTCAACAGCTCTTTTGGCTCGAAGGACCAAATTTCAGAACTCAATGAAAATTCAAACAAACCTTACCGCTGGTGGGGAACAAACTCTCCGTCAACAAACTGATTGGACCTTATCAGTGTGGCTTTAGACCTGGCAAATCAACAACCGACCAGATATTCACCATGCGCCAAATCTTGGAAAAGACCCGTGAAAAGAGAATCGACACACACCACCTCTTCGTCGATTTTAAAGCGGCTTTCGACAGCACGAAAAGGAGCTGCCTTTATGCCACGATGTCTGAATTTGGTATCCCCGCAAAACTAATACGGCTGTGTAAAGTGACGTAGAGCAACACCAAAAGCTCCGTAAGGATCGGGAAGGACCTCTCCGCGCCGTTCGATACCAAACGAGGTTTCAGACAAGGCGATTCCCTATCGTGCGACTTCTTCAATCTGCTGCTGGAGAAAATAGTTCGAGCTGCAGAACTTAATGGAGCAGGTACAATCTGTTATAATAGTGTACAGGTGCTGGCGTATGCAGACGATATTGATATCATCGGCCTCAACACCCGCGCCGTTAGTTCTGCTTTCTCCAGACCGGACAAGGAAGTAAAGCAAATGGGTCTGGCAGGGAACGAGGGCAAGACGAAATATCTCCTGTCATCAAACAAACAGTCGTCGTACTCGCGACTTGGCTCTCTCGTCACTTTTTATAGTCATAACTTTGAAGTCGTAGATAATTTCGTCTACCTTGGAACCAGCGTAAACACCACCAACAATGTCAGCCTGGAAATCCAACGCAGTATGACTCTTGCCAACAGGTGCTACTTCGGACTGAGTAGGCAATTGAGAAGGAAAGTCCTCTCGCGTCGAACAAAAACCAAACTCTATAAGTCTCTTATAATTCCCGTCCTGTTATATGGTGCAGAGGCCTGGACGATGACAACAACTGATGAGTCGACGTTACGAGTTTTCGAGAGAAAAGTTCTGCGAAAGATTTATGGTCCCTTGCGCGTTGGCCACCGCGAATATCGTATTCGATGGAACGGTGAGCTGTATGAGATATATGACGACATTGACATAGTTCAGCGAATTTAAACGACAGCGGCTACGCTGGCTAGGTCGTGTTGTCCGAATGGACGAAAACACTCCAGCTATGAAAATATTCGACGCAGTAGCCGCCGGGGGAAGCAGAGGAAGAGAAAGACCTCCACTTCGTTGGAAGGACCACGTGGAGAAGGACCTGGCTACGCTTGAAATATCCAATTGGCGCCACGTAGCGAAAAGAAGAAACGACTGGCGCGCTGTTGTTAACTCGACTATAATCGCATAAGCAGTGTCTACGCCAGTAATGAAGAAGAAGAAAATTTACATACATATACTTACATATGCATTTACATATGTATCATATTGCGTGATGCTGCAGTCCGTTAACAAAATGTATTTAAAGAGTAATTCAATAAAGAAGCGACCTGTTTCGTGATAGACTGGTGTACGATCCATACGAGGTTTTTAGTTAGCGAAAATTAATACGACAGATCCTTCAAGTTATTATTAAATTATTTTAATTAATCATTAAGTGAGAACGATAAAAATCAACTAAAGACACTGGGATCCACACATTCGGTAGTTAGGGGCTGGAGCAGTTTTATCGATTTGAAAAATTTGGTTTCAGGGTGGCACACTACAGGCCCTATTCGTGCAAAGTTTTATACCGTTTTATTCAATGTTGATTGATCTGTTTGTAGGAAAGTGAAAGAATTATATAGAATACGAAATTATGATATATGAGAAGTAGGCGTGGTTACAGTCCATTGCACCCAATTTCACAGCGTAACATAAGATCGTCATGCTGCTATAGAGTATATTAGCTTTGTTCATCTAACGGTAGAAAAAGGGATATATATAAACATAACCAGGATGACGAGAAAAGATGAGATAAGGCTGTCACTGTTTGCCGGGCCACGAAAAAATTTAATTTTAATATTCTTCTCATAAACGTATTCCTATATCACAATACCAATATGAGCGAAATCGGACCAAGGCCACACCCACTTCCCATAACAAAATTTTAAATTCCATTTGATTCTTTCACTTCCCAATACACAAATTAAAAAGTATTTAATATAATGGGACAAAAAATTGCACAGTAATTCCTTTAAAATATGCCACTTCATGACCAAAAATTGCACGCATTTAACCAAAACTGTTCAAGCCCTTAGGTGCCACATATTAGAACCGCAGCGTCTATAGCTGACTTTTTACTGAAAATTTCTGTCCATGTCTGAGATATACATTTTAAATTCAGAGAGAATCCTTTCCTGACAGTAGTAATTCTGTGTTTTAAAAATACTTCCCTGAGCCACCATATAACTAATATAAAAATTTTCGAACATCCCACTAACTTAGCTTCATATGATTGGCGATTGTATGTGAGGTACTTTATGAAACCAAGGGAATACAAGTATGTTTTAGTATGCGGCATGATAATAGTTAATAGATAAATTCGGGTCGATACTACCCCAACTTCCATATACTACATAAGTAGAATTATTTTAATTGTATTTTTAAATTCTTCAGCCCCTCTAGAATATTGTCCTAATCTTTCAAGTTGGGCCGATTAATAGTTTCGGAGATATATGTAGTCTTGAAAACTTATTCACTCGAGGCTAGCTTTATTGTTACTAATATTTTTAAACGCGCTTTTCTCGAAACTGTGTTTTTGAAGTCGGAGGGGAAGGTTTCTCGAGAACTACTCAACCGATCTTCATGAAAATTTACACAGATCGTAAAGACTTGGAGGAAGGATTCTTTTTCGATTACAACTATTTGAAAAAAAAATTCGCGAAATTTTCTCTGAAATTTTTATTTTTTGTAAACATTTCTGCAACAGATTACATTTTTAGTTTTTTTTTCCTACGACCTAGTATGCGTTTTTTTTTAAAAAAAAGTTATCAAGCTCTTAAAAAATCACCCGATATAATGTTAAGATTTTAATTAAAACACGTATTGTTTTCACTTTAGATGACCATGTAAGGAGTTATCCTGCTAATGCGGGCCATCTTTCCGGAGTGGCACCGGAAATGGCGTCGCAATGGACGAGTTTAAAATATTTTTTTTCCAAAAATTTCAAAATTTCTTTGTTAATAGTGTATGTTTGTAAAAAAATAAAAAACATCTAATAAAATATTTAATTTTTATATAAGAAATATTTGAAAGAAGCTGTTTTTTAACAGAGGAAACCTATGTAACCCCTTAAGGTATTTCCTTAGTTTTGATTCCTGCTAGTTGAAGGAATATATAATGTTTGATTGCACACGAACTTAGTCCTTACTTACTTGTTTTTATTATAAAATTTTAATAATTTTAAATATAACTTTTCTATCTAAAGAATTGGGATGAATAAAAACCAAGCAAACCAAAATGATATGCGAAGCTTCTTATATTGTTCCAAGATATTGCTACAGAGTATAAAAGTTTTGTTCACCAAAGGCTTGTATGTATCACATAAAACTACGGAAGATAAATATTTGGTTATATACTATATACATATATAAACGATAAGTATGGTGAGACAAAATCCGGGTAACTGTCTGTCTGTCCGTCTGTCTTCCAACCACGCAAGCTGTAACTCAAGTAAAATCAAGATATCTTTATGAAACTTGGCAAAAACGTAAAACGAAATTCACAGATGGGTGTAATCGAACCACTGCCTCGGCCACAATTAAAGAAAAACTAATACAGAACTGTAACTTTGCACTAAAATAAGATATAGAACTGTACTTTGGCACAGAATATTGCAGTAGCAAGAGCAACTGTGGGCTGAAAGTTTTGAAAAAAGCGCGCGTACCCGCCTTCTCATAGTTTTTATGTTCATGTTTCCTGGACCACTACAAAGCTACAGTAGCCAAATTCGCCTAGAACATGGCTGAAATCATATGATGGCAACCCCTTCTTCCTATACGACAGGGATATTAAATTTTATCCCCGATCTAGCATGAGACGACGTTATACCACACACTGCAAAAATTGGACGATGGGCAAATCACATATCTCACGAACTACTTTACCGATTAACCCAAATTTAATCTAATTACGGCTTCTGATGAATTTTTATTTTGTTAGATTTTGAAACTTTTTTAAATTTTGATAACTATTTTACAAACCGAAATTGCAAAATCGACGGCAAAACAGGCCACCGTTAGTACCTTCTGTGGTTCGCCCAAAACTTATACTTTAGATATAGGGTTATATATACATACATGAATACGTTGACCAAGCGAGTTCATATTCGTGTAACTATCTGTCTCTTGGTTCGTTCGGACATCGTAACGGAACTTAGTATATTTTCCCACGGCAAAAAAGTAGGGATGAGTTCATAGATGGGCGTAATCGGATCACTTCCACGCCCACAAAGCACCATTAAAGGAAAACCTTTAAAGTGCCATAACTAAGATTAAAATAAGGTAGTACTATAAGAAGCAAAGGTACAATTTTTGAAAATGTGGGCGTGGCCCAAATCACTTATAGGCTTAATGTACATATCTCTCAAACCACTCAAGCTAGAAGGACCAAATTAGCTCAAGATTAATCCTATAAGAACCGCTACCGACATCGTGAAAATTAATTAAATCCGATCATAACTCCGCTCACTGTCGATATAACGGTACTGTTTAAAACTACTAAACCCCAACAACTAAATACTCTAGAGACATTAAATTTTACTACCGAGATGCTATAAGACAGTTTCTTAAGACTCGTGGACAAAATTGGGTGCCTCCTACTTTTAGGTAAAAATTCATTTTTTTTTTTAAATATTTCTTTATTTATTGGCTTTTTAAGCCTAACTATAAGTTAGAAAATCTCAAATCTATTTAAAAACTAGACAAGCTCAAGCAAGTGATTGAGCTGTTTTGGTGATACGTTGCTCTTTCGTACGCAGGCATTTCTCATCTTTTTAGGCGTTTTTGATCGCAGGAATGTACTAAAGTATGAGCCAAAGGGTTTGGGTGATTTTGGAGTTTAGATATACATATATTTCATACTCCTGTCCTCTACTTCTTGTTTACCATAGGAATATCAAGATCTTTATAGATATTTTCATTACTCATGTATCATGGCGAACAAGTAATTGTTTTAAGCATTTTCGATTGGAGCCTTTGTATTATATCAATATTAGTTGCACATGTCGTACCCCACCGTTAAATGCAATACATCCAAATCGGCTCTATGACCGCATTATATAAATGTCGGCGTCTTTAAAAGCGCACCGAAACATACGGGTACCAGGTTTAAAAAGTGGACCGTAACGAAAAGGTCTATATCATCGTACCTTAATAATTAAAAAACTATTAGTCTTAAAAACAAAAATGTGGTGTGAATATTTCGCTTATACATATAGTAAGCTCGCTGGTATGATATTGAGTTTGTGTCGGGGTCGAGCGTGGCGGCGTTAACTGTGCGAAACCGGCGCTCTCGCTTGTTTCTGTTCAGTGTAACTCGCGACTCCGACTTTATAGCGCGGTGGTTCTTTCGTGTGTTTGTTAAGTTTATTTAAACCGATTGATTTATACAAAAATAAGTGTAATTTGGACAGTATTTATATTTAAAATAACCAGAAAGTGATACTAATATATAAACTTTTGCTATGTCGTCCTCAGCTGGTGCAAGAGCCAGCCAGAAATATAAATTACGGCTATCGTTACAAAGAGGGGGCTGTGGGCCATGCATAGGTACTCCAATGTCCGGCGCCGAGCGAGCGAGACGGTTTCGGGAACGTTGCAAAGCTGCTGCCGCCGACCTCGCGAGTACCTCTATCACTGGAATACCTATACTTATGGACGTAACGAATGAACAGACGATCGATATATCTATTGGATCTGCCACGTAACTGAGAGATGTCAATATCAGTAGAAGTGAAGCAATGCAAAATCATTGGCGTTCAGCGGACAAACGCTTCAAGACGGTATTTGAAGCCAATCCGTTTTGCTTATCTTGCAGCGTTTGTGATCGACTTTGGTTCGAAAGAGACTTAAAGAAAGTGAAACATCGCAACATTTCTTTCCTTCAAACAAAATTACCAGATGAAAATGTGACGGAATTTCGCTTATGCAGTACCTGTAGCAAATCAATAGATGCCAATAAAATCCCAACGCTTTCGCGCTCAAACGGTTTTCGTTATCCTCCAAAGCCGAGCGGACTGCCGCTGCTTGACCCGATCAGCATTCGATTGATTTCACCGCGGTTACCATATATGCAAATTCGTCGATTGTGCTACAAAGATAACTATGGTATAGTCGGCCAGGTAATCAATGTACCTGTCGATGTAAACAATATGGTGCAGCAATTACCGAGGCGCATAAACGACGATTTTGCTTTTAATGTCAACATAAAAAAGAAACTTATTCATAAATCGAATTACTTGAGTGGTTTCGTACGAAGATCAGTTATCAAGGCCTGGCTGCGTTATTTGGTAAACCAACCGCTGTACAAACAATATGACATAAAGATCGACTGGAGTGTGTTTGACAAAGATATGGATGACTATATCGGGCTCGAATTTTAGATTGAGTCTGTCGACCCAAACTTTGCGGAAACTCAGTCTTGAGAAAACATAATGTTGGTGACATATGCCTGCTGGATGTTAAAGTCGAAGATTATACGCTGTTTATTCTCGGTGCCGTATGTATACATCCTAAGGCGTCGGCTGAAGCTGTTAAGCTATGTCTTTATCAATCACTCCTAATCGTTCTATGCGGCGATTTTAATTGCGATCCACAACAGAACAGCTATCTCGTTGAGTTCATGAGGAATGAATTCGGCCTCAACTACGTCCAAACATTACCAACAACATTAGGCAATACCATTATAGACTGTACATTCACCAGAAATATTAATGTTGACATTATGCCGTATGTTCCTTATTTCACATATCACAGACCTATGTTAAATAAAATTTTTGTCGAATATTAATCGTAATAATAAGTAATTTATGTTTCGATTATGTACCTGTTCTTTTTTATTAAAATACTTAAAACAGCGTCAATCTTGTTTTCATTTCAATCTTTTACTTTAAAGGCAATTCGCTAACATAGACGTTTCACGTTAAACGGCCGTGTGCCCCGGCACAGCCCCACCCGATTTTTTGTTTACACTAAGTCACTTATTGAGCGATGTGGTGGGAACTAGCGATGACCGTCGCGGGTCGTCGAAAACTCCTCTCGGTGCAACGTTGTAATGAGCTGGAACATTTGTCTGTATATCGTGAACTGATTGTCAAATAGTATACTGCGTCATTGCTGCGGAATTACTGGGTTTCCGATAATGACGTGGAGATGAGGGGATATCAAGGGAGCAAGAGGCTGCTTGATGATAGGTTCAGGAGTAGATGGCAAGACCGTTGGGACAAAAAACAAAGATTCATACAAAATACAAAGTTATCCTGAACAAACCCACCGTTCCGAATGTACTCGTAAGTCACCCGGGCTCTGAATTCATTTTTGCATCGGACGGTGTGTTTGTGCGTGAACGGCATGAATATTGGGTTAACGTGATCGCGGAGTGCCCAATATACTCGGACATTAGGGATCTTGGGGGGATCCGCTGCACTGATGGACGTTTAGATATTAGCGGTATAATCTCTACTAGTCGGAATGTCGAACAGTTATAGTCGTTTGCGCGTGAATTATTTAGTTGGCGAAGACGTTCAACTGCGAACTAAGGTTAGCTTCTTGTGTGAATGTGCGTATGGTGTCCAACTCCTGGTCACAAGTTCAGGGTAGTAAGGAAGCTCAACTGGTAGTAGTTTCGGCTTTGAGGTCTGACAGGTGACATAATTCTTGTACTGCAGGGAGCAGGAGCCCTTGGAGTACGCTCCAACTCGCTCATGCGCACTGGCCCTTCTAGGAGTATCGTGGTGGTTGTGATTTAAACTTAAATGCGGAAGGAACTGACATTTTTGCCAGACTTATGTGTGGATTGCAACCGGGTGCCGGACCCAAAGCACGCAGAGGTTTTAAATGGGCCTACCAAGGATTAGTGCGTGAATTCCACAATGCTAATTGGTACGGAAAAATGTGTGGCTTTTTCAGAGTGCTGATCAACGGATTGATTTGATTCGCTGCGCTTTTGAGCGCCGTGAAATAAGGCTGTCGTAACACCTAAAACTAATCGAGATAGATATATGTATAGTACATTAGAGTGATTAAAAAAAAAATTTTTTTTTCATTTGGTACTCGGAAAAATAGGTTCCTAAACACCTCTAGGAAAGCCTCTCCAAACATGAGTTTTTAATTGTAACGGGAAGGTTCTCCTACATACAGTTTTCTATTTTTTCTTATTATCAGATAGAAAAATTTATATCTCGCTTCCAACTACTTGAAAAAATATCTTTTTCCTTAGATTTTGTAGGAAATTGAATGCTCCACCAAAAAGGGTATATTATGATTTTTTCGTAAACCCAAACGTTTAAAAGAGATTAACAGTTAAAGTTTGATTATTTTTGGGAAAATTTTTTATTTCTTATGAATTTTATAACTCAATGAAAAAAAATTATTATGAATGATGAACATTTCTGCAAAAACAAGCTGTTCATGAAAATGGAAGTGCTTGGCGTTAGGGGTCGACAAATGCAAAAATGATTATTGTTACGATAATTAACTTTATTTAAGGAATTTAGAAATTTTTATACTCTTGCAATATACTCTCCTTAACTACTCGTGTTAGATATTGGGCTATATACACAAGGTTTGTCCGGAAAGAGTCGATTAAAAAAAAAATAGTGAACCAATCTTTACAATTCTTTCAAAATAGGCACCTTCTGCGTCGATGCAGCGCTGCCAGCGCGATTTCTAAGCATTGAAGGCGTCACGGAAGGCATTCTCTGGAATAGCCTTGAGAGCCGAGATGCATGCTGCTTGGATTCCCTTTCATCGGCCTTTTCAGTCAAGGAAACAAAAAAGTTCGGGAGGCCATATCTTGGCTGTAGGGCGGCTGCGGAAGCGTTGGGATGCCGGTCCTGGTTAGGTAGCTGTTCACAAGAAAGGCGGTGTGAGCCGGAGCGTTGTCCGGTGCAACTTCCAATCGGCTGCGATGTCTTGTCGGACCCGATTGATCCTTCGTTTGAGTCCAAAACTTTAAGCACACAAGTCACATTGTCGGAATTTGTCGAAATCGCAGGTCTCGCAGCACGGTCTTCATCAACGACCTCTTCCCGGCCCTCCAAAAAAGCCTGGTGCCACCAAAACACACCTCTTCTTGCTAAAACAACATCTAGGTCAGCCTGTTTGATTATATCAAACGTCTCTGTCGCAGATTTACTGAGTTTCACACAGAATTTAATCGCACACCTCTGCTCTGTAGCTTGAGTAAAAATTGAGATTACTTCATGAAACTTTGTATACAGGTTCCTTAGTACAAAGAAAGATGTACGTAATCGGACTACTGCTACGCCCACAAAACGCCATTAACCAGGTTTTCGATGCCATAACTAATCACCAAATTAAGATATACTATAGAACTGTAACTTCGCGCAGGTGATCGCAATAGCAAGGGTCACCTGTGGAAAATAAAATTTTTTAAAGGTGGGCGTGGCCTCATCCTCTTATATCTCCCAAACTATTAAAGCTACAATAAGCAAAACTGCTAAACGCAAATATTACAAGAACTCCTATCAACAGTGTGAAAAAGGATCAAAATGGAAAATGACCCCGCTCACTCCCCCGCTCTATCTAACGAGATGGCACGAGTCGGCTTAATGGGAGCCAATGTGAAATTTGGGCGATGGGCGCGACACTGCCCACTTTTTAATGAATTCACATATCTATCTCGAGACCCCACCAGTCGACTTCGACAAATTTTGACATTCTTTTTATATTCCTATATCAGAGTACGAAAATGGCCGAAATAGGGCAATAACCACGCCTGTTTCCTATATAGCTTAATTTTAAACTGCATTTGTTTTTTTAACTTACCGCTACGCAAAACAAGAAGTAACTAGTATAACGAGATAAAATTTTGCACGCATAAGTTCTTTAGCGTATGTCATCTTATTACTTAGAATTGTTCCAATCAAATCATGTTGAAGCCCTTAGATACCGAATATTTAGGCCTTAGTACCTATACTTTGTTGACTTTTGATAAAAAATATTGGTCAATGTGTGAGATATATAATTGAAAATTAGCGATAGTTCTTTTCTAACAAAGGTATGTGTTCTTTTTCATTTCTTCTTTTTTTATTGGATCTAAAAAATTGGATAATAAATTATAAAGTCTTAAATATATTAAAAAAGCAAGCAAGCGATTGAGCTGTTTTGGTGATATGTTGCTCTTTAGAACGCAGACTTCTTCTTCTACTTCTTTCTTTACTATAGTAATATCAAGATCTTTGCGAATATTTTCATTATGCACGTACGATGGCGATAAAGTGATTGTTCTAAGCATTTTCGATTGGAACACTTGTATTAAGTATATAAGTATATATATTTATTTTTTTTAATATACATTTAATTGCAATCTATCAATTGACAATCAGCAAATTTTTTAAATACATTAATAGTGACAGGATTGATTGTTCTCCATTGAGACTAACCAATATATTCTTAAATTATTTTATTTGCTTAAACTTCTTAGAACTACTTAAAATCTATATGGAAGATCCAAAATGTGAGTTCGTTTGAAGCGTCTAACACCCATACTGTTGTCTAGTAAATTTATTGCCAGTAAGTTTTCATGATTAGACAATCTATCTAAATACTTTCGACAAGATTTGCTGATTTCGTCTTTAACAAAAGGTATATTTAAGTCTTTGTGGATTTCAAAGTTGCTTACATACCAAGGAGCACTTACATACAATGCTTCTTAAAGTTTGCGATTGATATCTTTGGAGGATTTCAATGTTGGATATTCTAGCCGTACCCCATAACTGTATTGCATACGTCCATACTGACTTAAGGATTGACTTGTAAAGTCGTACTTTATTTTCAAGGCTAAGTTGTGATCGCTGACCTAAAAGCCAGTACATTTTTTTAGTTTTAAATTTGAGCTCCTTCGTTTTTTCTTTTATGTGTACCTTCCAAGTGAGACGTTTGTCCAAATAAAGACCAAGGTATTTCACAGTTTCACTTTCAGGTATTATGCGGCCATTTAATGTTACGGGAGGACATTTCTCAGTCCTTAACGTAAACGTTATTAGAACGGATTTCTGTGTATTTACTTCTATCTTTCAATTCTTTAGCCATTTTTCGACAATATTAAGTTGTTCTTGTAAGTGAAGTAAGGTATCACTAGGAGTAAAAGTAAAATAAAATAATAAAAATATAAATAAATATATAAATTTTAAATTTGCAGCTCTTATCTTTATGCAAGGTATTTCATTAGATATATGTTTACTTGATCCGTCGTGCTATGTTTTTCATGAAACCCGAATTGGTGCGTTGGTATTATTTTATTTTCATGGAGGAAAGGAGTAATCTTTGATAGTAACACTTTTTCAAATATTGACAAGACAAAATACTGGTATGTATGAAGACGGCTGATTTAAATATTTCCCACATTATCTATCTATTTTTCTACGAAATTGGATAGTACCCGAAACTCAGAATTTCATTGAAGAGCGAAGAGAGCATCTTTACAGCAATTTTTGACAGCTCAATTAGCATTGAGTATTGAGTAGACAGCTTAAAGTTATTCTTTGGGCAATTAGGTTGAAATACCTTTTCTAGGTGATTTGCAAAACAATTAGCCTTTTCTTTGTCGCTTCGATCCCAATTTCTCCCCAAGTCTCGTATAGGCATGTTGGCTTCATGGACTATTGGGCTTTCCAAAAGGCTTTTTGTTTGAATTTGGACACAGCTTCTTTATACACATTTCCGTGTTGAATTCTGAATCGCGTTTAAGCGGTTTTTTAAATTTACTTACAGCAAATTTCAATTGAAGCTGATTGGAAGGGGAGCCATTTATCTGACATACTTGTCTTGCACGCCTTTTTTCATTTACAAGCTTTTCTATTTCTCTATTATAGATTTTTCTGAAACCCAGCGGCTTATAGATTTTGTTTGGTGTTGCTAAGACAGCTGCGTTAGTTATTATATCATTAAGTTCTCTAATGCTTTCGTCAATATATTTTCCTGTATTTATTTTGTTCTCAATATTAATGTGACTACTTACGTACTTTTTATATTTTAAGCAATTCGCTTTATAAGATGTTAGACCCACTTTTGTATCAACAAATAAGGGTTATTTACATAGCTTCATTAGTACAGGAGAACGATCAGAAGATAGGTTAGTACATGTATCAACTGTTATGTGCGACTTATCTATATTTTTGATTACAGCAAAATCAATTAATAATGGTTGTTTGTTTGGATCACTAGGCAAATATGTCGGCTTACCAGGAGATATTATGTCAAGGTTATTGTGCCTATTTATAATAGAGTGATACAGCGTCCTTCGGGTTAATTAGTCGTGAGCCCCAATACATGTGTTTTGCATTGTAATTTTTACCTGCTAGAAATGACCTAGTATTTCAAAAAAGTCTTTAAATTTGATGTCTGTAATTTTAAATCGAGGTGGGCAGGATAGGGCCGTCAGGTATAAGTCCCCGCAGGGATTTTTTTGGAACGAAGTTCCTTACGGCAGGCTTGTAGAAGATAGGGATTTTGCTGCGGGACCTAACTGAAAAAAAAAGTGATAGCAAAACCGTAAGAAAAAACCCGTAAGCAATAACCCGTAAGAAATAACCCGTAAGAAAAAGACCGTAAGATCGCAAGTTATAGCCTACCTTTTGGTTTTTGAAAATAATTAGGCATGAAAATCTGTAACATTATTGTGTATGCAAATTAGTTTTGAGTGAAGTGCGGAACACATAGAGCGCGACAGACTGCAAACTACATGTGTCAAATATTAAAATACAGACGTTCTTATGGACACTGTTATTTTGACAGCTGCACGACTACACGACTGCAGGCCGACAGTTGTCTTTCCCGCTAACTTGAATATTTACTATGTTTGCCGACGGCAGTAGGACGACAGTAGAGTTTTCTTAATACTTATCTGTACTTAAATAAAAACTAATCAGCGAAATTTGAGAGAAAAATCAGGACAACCTACATAAAATTAATCACAATTTTTTTTACAAATTGTATCGATTCTACATTATCCGAAGGAACTTCGTTCCTACCTGGTGTCCCACGACACCACATTTCTTTTTTATAGGCATTGTAGTAGCTTATAACTGCGCTGTAGCATGAGATTCTAATGCGTGGTGAATTAATCGTTTTTTAACCAACACTGCTGTTCCACCATGTGCCTTTCCACGGGACAACTTCCGTGTGATTTCCCTCACAATTACTACATTTTTATACTCTTGTTTTTTTACCCAACGGTTGTATGTATCACCTAAAACTAAGAGATAGAGAAGAGATAGATATAAGGTTATACATATATACAAATTAGAGTCTCCGTTATTTACCAAATTGATTATTATTGACGAGACGCCCCCTAAACTTTTAGTTTTCCATCTAAAAAAAATATCAGACCATAAAAAGTCCTTCTCGGTAAGGCCAATCTGTTGCCATTTAGAATTTCTAGCCTTTTACCATTTGGTGTGCCTGGTTGAAATTTTTGATATTGGCCGCTTATTTAATTTATTTATGTACCGAAGATAATTATTTCCTATTCGGCTGACTTTACCCTTAATGATTGGTGACTGGAAGTGAGATACTTTTATGAAACCCTGGGAGCATTTTATTAGTCAATGACATGATAATTGCTGACAGTCATAACTTCAAAGTTGTAGGTAATTTCGTCTATCTTGGAACCAGCATTAACACCAACAAAAATGTCTGCCTCGAAATCCAACACAGAATAATTCTTGTCAACAGGTGCTACTTCAGACTGAGTAGGCAGCAATTGAGAAGTTAAGGCCTCTCTCGACGAACAAAAACCAAACTCTACAAGTCACTCATTATTCCTGTCCTGCTATATATGGTGCAGAGGGTTGACGATGACAACATCTGATGAGTCGACGTTACTAGTTTTCGAGATGTCTTGTCGGACCCGATTGATCCTTCGTTTGAGTCCAAAACTTTAAGCACACAAGTCACATTGTCGGAATTTGTCGAAATCGCAGGTCTCGCAGCACGGTCTTCATCAACGACCTCTTCCCGGCCCTCCAAAAAAGCCTGGTGCCACCAAAACACACCTCTTCTTGCTAAAACAACATCTAGGTCAGCCTGTTTGATTATATCAAACGTCTCTGTCGCAGATTTACTGAGTTTCACACAGAATTTAATCGCACACCTCTGCTCTGTAGCTTGAGTAAAAATTGAGATTACTTCATGAAACTTTGTATACAGGTTCCTTAGTACAAAGAAAGATGTACGTAATCGGACTACTGCTACGCCCACAAAACGCCATTAACCAGGTTTTCGATGCCATAACTAATCACCAAATTAAGATATACTATAGAACTGTAACTTCGCGCAGGTGATCGCAATAGCAAGGGTCACCTGTGGAAAATAAAATTTTTTAAAGGTGGGCGTGGCCTCATCCTCTTATATCTCCCAAACTATTAAAGCTACAATAAGCAAAACTGCTAAACGCAAATATTACAAGAACTCCTATCAACAGTGTGAAAAAGGATCAAAATGGAAAATGACCCCGCTCACTCCCCCGCTCTATCTAACGAGATGGCACGAGTCGGCTTAATGGGAGCCAATGTGAAATTTGGGCGATGGGCGCGACACTGCCCACTTTTTAATGAATTCACATATCTATCTCGAGACCCCACCAGTCGACTTCGACAAATTTTGACATTCTTTTTATATTCCTATATCAGAGTACGAAAATGGCCGAAATAAGGCAATAACCACGCCTGTTTCCTATATAGCTTAATTTTAAACTGCATTTGTTTTTTTAACTTACCGCTACGCAAAACAAGAAGTAACTAGTATAACGAGATAAAATTTTGCACGCATAAGTTCTTTAGCGTATGTCATCTTATTACTTAGAATTGTTCCAATCAAATCATGTTGAAGCCCTTAGATACCGAATATTTAGGCCTTAGTACCTATACTTTGTTGACTTTTGATAAAAAATATTGGTCAATGTGTGAGATATATAATTGAAAATTAGCGATAGTTCTTTTCTTACAAAGGTATGTGTTCTTTTTCATTTCTTCTTTTTTTATTGGATCTAAAAAATTGGATAATAAATTATAAAGTCTTAAATATATTAAAAAAGCAAGCAAGCGATTGAGCTGTTTTGGTGATATGTTGCTCTTTAGAACGCAGACTTCTTCTTCTACTTCTTTCTTTACTATAGTAATATCAAGATCTTTGCGAATATTTTCATTATGCACGTACGATGGCGATAAAGTGATTGTTCTAAGCATTTTCGATTGGAACACTTGTATTAAGTATATAAGTATATATATTTATTTTTTTTAATATACATTTAATTGCAATCTATCAATTGACAATCAGCAAATTTTTTAAATACATTAATAGTGACAGGATTGATTGTTCTCCATTGAGACTAACCAATATATTCTTAAATTATTTTATTTGCTTAAACTTCTTAGAACTACTTAAAATCTATATGGAAGATCCAAAATGTGAGTTCGTTTGAAGCGTCTAACACCCATACTGTTGTCTAGTAAATTTATTGCCAGTAAGTTTTCATGATTAGACAATCTATCTAAATACTTTCGACAAGATTTGCTGATTTCGTCTTTAACAAAAGGTATATTTAAGTCTTTGTGGATTTCAAAGTTGCTTACATACCAAGGAGCACTTACATACAATGCTTCTTAAAGTTTGCGATTGATATCTTTGGAGGATTTCAATGTTGGATATTCTAGCCGTACCCCATAACTGTATTGCATACGTCCATACTGACTTAAGGATTGACTTGTAAAGTCGTACTTTATTTTCAAGGCTAAGTTGTGATCGCTGACCTAAAAGCCAGTACATTTTTTTAGTTTTAAATTTGAGCTCCTTCGTTTTTTCTTTTATGTGTACCTTCCAAGTGAGACGTTTGTCCAAATAAAGACCAAGGTATTTCACAGTTTCACTTTCAGGTATTATGCGGCCATTTAATGTTACGGGAGGACATTTCTCAGTCCTTAACGTAAACGTTATTAGAACGGATTTCTGTGTATTTACTTCTATCTTTCAATTCTTTAGCCATTTTTCGACAATATTAAGTTGTTCTTGTAAGTGAAGTAAGGTATCACTAGGAGTAAAAGTAAAATAAAATAATAAAAATATAAATAAATATATAAATTTTAAATTTGCAGCTCTTATCTTTATGCAAGGTATTTCATTAGATATATGTTTACTTGATCCGTCGTGCTATGTTTTTCATGAAACCCGAATTGGTGCGTTGGTATTATTTTATTTTCATGGAGGAAAGGAGTAATCTTTGATAGTAACACTTTTTCAAATATTGACAAGACAAAATACTGGTATGTATGAAGACGGCTGATTTAAATATTTCCCACATTATCTATCTATTTTTCTACGAAATTGGATAGTACCCGAAACTCAGAATTTCATTGAAGAGCGAAGAGAGCATCTTTACAGCAATTTTTGACAGCTCAATTAGCATTGAGTATTGAGTAGACAGCTTAAAGTTATTCTTTGGGCAATTAGGTTGAAATACCTTTTCTAGGTGATTTGCGAAACAAGTAGCCTTATACTCTTCACTTCGAGTCCAATTTCCCCCCCAAGTCTCGTATAGGCATGTTGGCTTCATGGACTATTGGGCTTTCCAAAAGGCTTTTTGTTTGAATTTGGACACAGCTTCTTTATACACATTTCCGTGTTGAATTCTGAATCGCGTTTAAGCGGTTTTTTAAATTTACTTACAGCAAATTTCAATTGAAGCTGATTGGAAGGGGAGCCATTTATCTGACATACTTGTCTTGCACGCCTTTTTTCATTTACAAGCTTTTCTATTTCTCTATTATAGATTTTTCTGAAACCCAGCGGCTTATAGATTTTGTTTGGTGTTGCTAAGACAGCTGCGTTAGTTATTATATCATTAAGTTCTCTAATGCTTTCGTCAATATATTTTCCTGTATTTATTTTGTTCTCAATATTAATGTGACTACTTACGTACTTTTTATATTTTAAGCAATTCGCTTTATAAGATGTTAGACCCACTTTTGTATCAACAAATAAGGGTTATTTACATAGCTTCATTAGTACAGGAGAACGATCAGAAGATAGGTTAGTACATGTATCAACTGTTATGTGCGACTTATCTATATTTTTGATTACAGCAAAATCAATTAATAATGGTTGTTTGTTTGGATCACTAGGCAAATATGTCGGCTTACCAGGAGATATTATGTCAAGGTTATTGTGCCTATTTATAATAGAGTGATACAGCGTCCTTCGGGTTAATTAGTCGTGAGCCCCAATACATGTGTTTTGCATTGTAATTTTTACCTGCTAGAAATGACCTAGTATTTCAAAAAAGTCTTTAAATTTGATGTCTGTAATTTTAAATCGAGGTGGGCAGGATAGGGCCGTCAGGTATAAGTCCCCGCAGGGATTTTTTTGGAACGAAGTTCCTTACGGCAGGCTTGTAGAAGATAGGGATTTTGCTGCGGGACCTAACTGAAAAAAAAAGTGATAGCAAAACCGTAAGAAAAAACCCGTAAGCAATAACCCGTAAGAAATAACCCGTAAGAAAAAGACCGTAAGATCGCAAGTTATAGCCTACCTTTTGGTTTTTGAAAATAATTAGGCATGAAAATCTGTAACATTATTGTGTATGCAAATTAGTTTTGAGTGAAGTGCGGAACACATAGAGCGCGACAGACTGCAAACTACATGTGTCAAATATTAAAATACAGACGTTCTTATGGACACTGTTATTTTGACAGCTGCACGACTACACGACTGCAGGCCGACAGTTGTCTTTCCCGCTAACTTGAATATTTACTATGTTTGCCGACGGCAGTAGGACGACAGTAGAGTTTTCTTAATACTTATCTGTACTTAAATAAAAACTAATCAGCGAAATTTGAGAGAAAAATCAGGACAACCTACATAAAATTAATCACAATTTTTTTTACAAATTGTATCGATTCTACATTATCCGAAGGAACTTCGTTCCTACCTGGTGTCCCACGACACCACATTTCTTTTTTATAGGCATTGTAGTAGCTTATAACTGCGCTGTAGCATGAGATTCTAATGCGTGGTGAATTAATCGTTTTTTAACCAACACTGCTGTTCCACCATGTGCCTTTCCACGGGACAACTTCCGTGTGATTTCCCTCACAATTACTACATTTTTATACTCTTGTTTTTTTACCCAACGGTTGTATGTATCACCTAAAACTAAGAGATAGAGAAGAGATAGATATAAGGTTATACATATATACAAATTAGAGTCTCCGTTATTTACCAAATTGATTATTATTGACGAGACGCCCCCTAAACTTTTAGTTTTCCATCTAAAAAAAATATCAGACCATAAAAAGTCCTTCTCGGTAAGGCCAATCTGTTGCCATTTAGAATTTCTAGCCTTTTACCATTTGGTGTGCCTGGTTGAAATTTTTGATATTGGCCGCTTATTTAATTTATTTATGTACCGAAGATAATTATTTCCTATTCGGCTGACTTTACCCTTAATGATTGGTGACTGGAAGTGAGATACTTTTATGAAACCCTGGGAGCATTTTATTAGTCAATGACATGATAATTGCTGACAGTCATAACTTCAAAGTTGTAGGTAATTTCGTCTATCTTGGAACCAGCATTAACACCAACAAAAATGTCTGCCTCGAAATCCAACACAGAATAATTCTTGTCAACAGGTGCTACTTCAGACTGAGTAGGCAGCAATTGAGAAGTTAAGGCCTCTCTCGACGAACAAAAACCAAACTCTACAAGTCACTCATTATTCCTGTCCTGCTATATGGTGCAGAGGGTTGACGATGACAACATCTGATGAGTCGACGTTACTAGTTTTCGAGAGAAAGGTTCTGCGGAAGATTTATGGTCTTTTGCGCTGTGGCCACGGCGAATATCACATTCGATGGAACGATGAGCTGTATGAGATATACGACGACATTACCATAGTTCAACAAAGACGTACGGATGAAAACTTTCCAGCTCCGTTGGAAAGACCCGGTGAAGAAGGACCTGGCTTCGCTTGGAAATCACAATTGGCGCCACGTTACGAAAAGAAGAAACAACTGGCGCGCTGTTGTTAACTCGGCTATAATCACGTAAGCGGTGTCTACGCCAGTAAAGAAGATAATTGGTAAAATCATATAAAATCGAGTTAATACTGCACCCAACTCCCATATACTACTTATTATCCTTGACTCGAAGTGTAATCCGCTGTTTAATAGGAAAAATAAATTGTGTTTTAGTAAAAGTAATAACGATTCACAGTCCAAAAGCAAAATAATTTAAATTTGAGCATCGGAATTGTTTTTAGTTTGAGTCGTAAAGAGCTAGAAATCTTTTTGCTACAGCATATCTCGGTAAACAACATTACGGCACTTATTGTTTTTAACACAAATAAAAGAATTTTCTGCTATTGACACCCGCGAACAACTCATGTACAGTTGTTCCTGAGAAATGCTAAGGGTGCCCAGGTGAACGCTACGTCTAGAGTTTTCTCTTAAGTTTGAAGGATTTTGTGGGTATTATTGGGATTCTGGGTATCCTTGGCCCCTCCATTGAAAATGGTGACCTGGACGATGTGCAGTCTCAGCTCTATGATACGAACTTTGAGCAGCTGCTCATTCAATTTTTCTACCAATTCGTTTTTGGGCGCAATGATACCTCGATTGCACAACCAATCTTCGTTAGCCAGGTTTTCTTGTAAACACAGAAATACCTCTTTGATAAAATTATCTTCCAAGCTAAAAACTTTGCTAAAAATATTACCGAAAGTTACTTGGTCATTAGCATCCGTCGGCATGTTACCTTCGTCGACCTCAAGAAGCGTTTGTGGGAGAAGTCCAGACTCCTGATCATTGAAGAGCTAGACCCTCATGTTAGTATTAAGTCAAAGCCACAACGGCGAAGCCACTCCACCCATAAAGGTTCGATTGCCCCGAATGTATTGCAAGCTGCAATCCAGCCTTTCAATCGCTCGCTTGAACAACATTGTGCATTCGCCCCACACGATCAATTTGCCCGATTTAAATAGAGCATCGCGACTACTATTTTTGCTGCTATTGCAAATTTCAAGAAACGGGGTGTGAGTTTGTATCGACCGGAACACCAACTTATTGGCCAACGGACACCAACAAAATACCAGATGTAATAGACTTCTTTATAACCAGAAAGATATCTCGAAATTTCATAGAAATATAAAGTGGATTAGATCTAAGCTCTGATCACTCCCCATCAGTGGCGTAGCTAGCATAGGTGACACCCGGGGCGGATTTTGAAGGTGTCACCCCAAAACTCAATCAAAACTTTTAAAGTAAAAAACAATCATTTACATTTTATTAAAACACGAGTATTACAAATATTATATTAGTATATTATGTGAAAAAATTAAAATTGCTTCCTTCTAGCTTTGACACTTGCAAACTCCGAAATCACGTCTTCAAAATTTATATTTTGTGTTGCTTCATGTTCTATCGTTAAAATACCAAGATTGTTTAATCTGGTTTCAGTCATTGAAGACCGCAAGTAATTTTTAATTAAATTTAATTTGCTGAAACTTCTCTCACATAAAGGACTGATGCACATATTGTCATAAATAACTTTAATGCGACCGTTAGATTCGGAAGAGAAGCTGTAAAGTCCCATTCCACAATGAATTTCAAATAGTCCAGCGTCACCCAATTAGAGACAGTGATATTAGCCGCTTTTAAATGTCTTCTCAATCTTGGTATTTCTAAAAGTAGTTCTGTTTCTGATACTTCATCGTAAAGGTTAGTCAGTTTTGATATAGCAAATTTTAACTATTTAGTGTTTGCCAAAAGCAAGGTCTTTGACTGCACAACTTCAAACAATGAAGCTACGTCTTTAATGGACTTTACTCGTGTTTTGAGTTCAATATTGAATCTGTCAATACATTCTAACATGTCCTTTTGAAGTTCCGCTCTAAGTGTAAGTCCAGTATCGGTGGCTAACTCACCGGGCAAGCGTTTCTTGCGACGAATTCGTCGTTCCATCGAAATGTTGTATTCTTCCGATTTTTGTACAGCAAAATCTATTGCCTCTCCTGCTAGATGCAACCGTTTCTCTCCAATGAATAGACGAAGTGCTTCTAGTTTTATGATTATTTCATCAATACATAAACCTTTACTTTGCAATGCAATCTGAGCATAGTTCACTTCCCTTAGCACATCATTATTTTTTTCTCCGTGTAGACGTTACGTAACTAGCTTTGTGAAATATATTTTTATATAAATTAACAATCCTGCAACTGGGTGTAAATATGTATTTAAGTAGGTATGACTACAAAATAATAGCAAAAATACTTTACTTACCTTGTTTATTTTCTTCAAGAATCTTAATAGTTGGTTTTATACAAAAATTGTTGTTTTTAATATCTAATAATTAACAAACACTTTACACTAAACTTTCACACGTTCACGTAAAAGAATATTGAAATAAATGCGGTCGGAAACAAAAGAAATTGCCCAATCCACAACACAAGTGACGAGCTCTATATCAAGGGAATCCACTGACTACCGTTGGTTGTGCGAATTCCACCTAATTCTCTTTTGTAACGGCTAATCAATTTGTACGAAAGTACAAAACAAGTTTGTAATTGAAAGTTTACCGCCCAGGACTGTATCGTTTTGCATGGAAAATTTAAGAAATTCTTGAAGCGTGTTAAAAAAAGAACTTACATAACAAGTAACATCTCAATAAAATTTAAGAAACATGCAAAGTAATTCAAAATAATCACTTAAATAACTCAATCACTTAAATTACATAATATCTATTAAAGTGCTGCTCATTAAGCTTTAAAATTTATATGTAGCTTAAATGCTTACACAACACCCTATTTTCTAGAGCAGCGTTGTCCAAGGCCTATGCGCACAATAGCGCACGGACAGTGCCAGACACCTCACACCAACATGTCGCGACAAGTGTCTGTGAAACCACGATTGTGCTACTGAATTCAACTTCGTAGGCAAGCAAAGCAGAATTTTGCGATCAGTTGACGCTAGAATAACCAACACAAGCATAACGTTCACACAGTCACGTTGGACAACACTGCTGTATATACTGAGATTGACAGTGTGCACATTGTTTTGTTTTTAAATACTCGTATCAATTTATTATGCTCGTGGTACGATACTATAGTTACCTAGATTATTTGATTAGTGGCGGTTATGCTCTCTGCCACACATTTACGATTTTTTATAGGTAGAACTGATTGTCATAGTCGGGCTCGGGTGTCACCCCTAACCGGGTGACACCCGGGGCGGACCGCCCCTGCCGCCCTCCCCTAGCTACGCCACTGCTCCCCATTATATTTAACAGTAAGTGAAACAGTCATTAAAAGAGATCTTAGTCTGAAGCTATACAACAAAAATACGGACTGGACTTCGTTCAAACAAATACTTCAGACTAAAATAAAGTGTCCGAAAATCAAAACAATTGAACAACTAGACTTAGAAGTTAACACATTTACGAAAGAAATTCAACAAGCGGCTTGGGATAATACTACGGAGTTAAAGCGGAAAAGTGTAGGTTCAGATTACCCCAAAGAAATAAAAATCCTTCTAATTAAGAAAAGAAAGTTACGACGGAAATGGCAACAAACCCGCTCACCACTCGACAAAACCAACCTTAATAAGGCAACAGCAGAATTAAAACGAGAAATTGCTCATATTAAGAATGAGTCAATTAATAAATATTTATCTCAACTATCCGCTGACAAAAAAGATGATTACTCACTCTGGAAAAGTACAAAGTATCTGAAACGTCCAACAAGTCACGTTGCACCACTAAAAGTTGCTTCCAATACATGGGCTAGAAGTGATTGTGATAAAGCTAATGCATTTGCAAAACACCTAGCTGAAACCTTTCGTCCAAACGAGGATAGTGAAATCGCGTTCCTCAGTAGCATTCAACAGGATCATGCAACAATTCCAGCAATCACCATTTGTGAACTTAAAAGTGAAATTAAAAAGCTTAAAGTTAAGAAAGCAGCTGGCTTCGATTTAATTACAGCTGAAGTGTTAAAGCAGTTACCATACAAATGTTTACGGAAGCTCGCCTATCTTTTCAATACAGCAATCCGTCTGACATATTTTCCAAGCCTTTGGAAAGTTGCCGAAGTTGTTATGGTTCCTAAGCCAGGAAAGGATCCTCACGTAGTCTCGTCATATAGACCAATTTCACTACTTCCACAAATCTTAAAACTTTTTGAAAAATTAATTTATCTAAGATTAAAATCTATAATCGACGAAAAGCAGTTAATCCCATCGCATCAGTTCGGTTTTAGAAATAAGCATTCAACAATAGAACAAATTCACAGAATAACATCAGAAATAGAAAAATCCCTGGAGGAAGGAAACGTATGCTCAGCTGTATTCCTTGACATTGCACAAGCGTTTGACAAGGTATGGCACGAAGGCCTTATGCAAAAACTAAAATCATGTCTTCCGGTTGAGTATTGTGCTCTTTTAGAATCGTATATCACCATGAGATTTTTCCGTGTAAAACAAGAAAATGAATTCTCTAAACTAAAAGAAATTGAAGCAGGAGTTCCTCAGGGAAGTATCTTAGGTCCACTTTTATATATTTTGTATACAAGAGACTTACCGTTAGCACCAAACAGTATGACTGCCACTTTTGCTGATGACACCGCAATACTATGCGTCGAAAAAACAGCAGAAAAAGCTGCGCTAAAAATGCAACATGCAATCAACTCCGTAGTAAGCTGGACTAAAAAATGGAGAATAAAACTAAACGGTGGCAAATCGGTTCATTTAAATTTTACAAACAAAAGAATCACTTATCAACCTATAAGTATTCTAGATGTCTGCATACCATACGCAAATATACCTAAATATCTTGGCATCACGCTCGATGCTAGATTACGTTGGAAGGAGCATATTAAAATAAAAAGGATTGAACTTAATCTGAAATTGTCGAAAATGAAATGGCTAATTGGGCGAAGGTCAAACCTGTCCATACACAACAAAATACTTCTTTATAAACAAATAATCAAGCCGATATGGTCATATGGTGCGCAACTGTGGGGATGTGCCAATGATGGCAGTATTAATATTATACAACGTTTTCAAAACAAGGTGCTAAGAGGCATTGTAAATGCTTCTTGGTACTGCAGACATGCTGATATTCAACGAGACCTAAGGATGAATACAGTCGCCGAAGAAATAAGGAGTCAGGCAGATGCCCACTACAAAAGGCTTAATGCACATGTGAACGAGGAGGCGAGAAATCTTCTTTTAGACACATGCCTCTCTAGTCGATTATGTCGCAAAAAACCACATAGCTTAGTTGGAAGCTAAAATATAAAGAAATTAATTATACTATATACCGTATATGTATGAATATTACTATTAATTTCTATGTAATTTGTTTTTAAGTTATTCAAATCAATCTGCTCGTTAGTTTTTGAAACTAGTTGTAGTGATATCAAACATTGTTAAAGTTTTAAAAATGTTTGTAATAAAAAAAAAAAAAATGCAAATTTCTTGCTAGGTTCAGCGGAAGCTTGAATACTTTGTGTGCGGTTTTGCCACCACTTAGCAAAGTTGCGGCTATTCCGTAGGACGCAACAGCTAGCGCAACCACTTTGTCTTTCCGCAACTGCGTCAGCAGCAAGTTCAGCAGAAAAATTTTAACAGCGCCCCTGGTGCGTTCAAGAAAAAAAATACCTCATTGTCCGCTAGCTGCTACAGGGGCTCTGTCTGGTTGACATGAATTTTCAAGGCAATAGTGTCATAAGAAGACGAGTTTCTTGGCATAGGCGGAAAAATGCGGAGGATTGGTAATTAATATTTTATGTTGCAACTATCTCTCGCAGTGTTTCTTCTTTAAAATACACACGCTCGTCATTGTTGGGTGCCTTTTATGTAACTGATGTAAAACATATACTACTATTCAATATTATAAAGTAATTTGGCTATGTTATTAGTTTAACTCAATTAATATGGTGGCTTCTGAATTTCAACTGTTTATCCCATACATTGACCGATATTTTCAGTCAAAAGTCAACGACAGATACTGGTGTCCACATTTCCGGTATTTGGGGGCTAAAACAGTTTTCGCTGGATTTGGGCAATTTTTAGTTTAGTCATAACATACTAGTAACATACTAGTGCAAATTTTATTTATGTTATATTAATTACTTCTTGATTTGCACATATTTTTTTTTTTATATTTGTTATTTAGTTATTGATTTATCGCGCTTTTAGTAGTTTTTAACAGAACCGTTTTATGGGGAGAGAGCGGGGTTTTCACCAGATTTCATTTATCTTCACACTGTCGGTATAAGTTCATACAATATTTCCGTTGGGTAATTTTGGTTATTACAGCTTTAGTGGTTTAGTGCTTAGTTATGGAACTTTATAGGTTTTCAGTTAATGGCGTTTTGTGCGCGTGGCAGTGGTTCTAAAACGCCCATCTACCCGCCTACCTTCATCAAGTTATCTCAATTTCCATTCAAGTTACAGCTTGCAGAGACGGACGGACGGACGAAGAGACAGATAGTCATCCGGATTTCAACATTTCTTTTGAATGTCATTTATATATGTACTATATATATAATAGGGTTATATGTCTCACTTAGATTTAGGTGATGATGCTAAAATTTCAGTTTATGCATACTGTACAATTTTTTTTTAGTTTTCGAAAATTGACTTATTATTTTTTTTTTAATTTTTAAAAGTAAATTTCATTTATATGACAACAAAACGCCCTTATTTAACCTTCGGAGATAACTCAAAAGTTTTAATAGTGGAGTATATAAGTCAGTGAAGTTGGCTTCAAAGCCAACCTTATCTCTATTCATGTAAAAGTAGTTTTTGGGTAATTTTTTAGCGCCTTGCCCACATGCTCAGTTGACTTTTCTGGCACTGAGTGCTGTAAATTACTTCAATGGATAATATAAAAAATCTTAATGTTCGTAACCAGGGAAACAGCAGCCTAATTGCTATAGCAGTGGCGAAGCACATCCAGCCAACTATTGAGGGTGCCTTGTTTCCAAAGAATTGCAAAAAATGGTAAAAGGTCCTGTAGACGTCAGAGCAAAAAACAATGAACATCCTCAACAAGAAGATCCTAAACTTACAGACGAAACATCAAAACATCTACTTTTGCTCATGTTTTAAAAGCAAATAAAAATGAGAATATATACAATAAAAGCATTTTATCACAGATCTTACAGAAACTCAACAAACAAGGCGAATTCAACACTTCCTTACAAAATCACTTATACAAGCTTGAAAAATATCTTTTTATACCAAAGATGTCTAAATCTATAAATATTTTCTATGGAACTCAAATGGGTTAATCAAACATATGAATGAAATCGAAATTGTATTGAACTCGGAAAATGTTGACGTATGTATGATATCTGAGATACATTTTACGTCATAAACCCATTTTAAAATTAAAAACTATGAACCTTACCATACAATTCATCCTCACAAGTGCGCCCGTGGCGGAAGCGTAACTTTAATTAAAAATATGATTAAACATTTTAACGAAGAAAAACGTTCAACTGATAAGTTTCAAGCTACAACAGTGACTATTTACGGAGTTAAAAGTTTAAAAGTGTACAGTCTTCCAAGGCATCAAATCCAATTTCAAAAGTACCAGCACTTATTAAACAGACACAGGTTTAGATTCATAATGGGTAGAGATTTCAACACAAGGAACATGCACTGGGGTTCAAGACATACAACTAAAAAGAGGAGAGAACTCTATAAAGCCTGCAGTCAACACGAAGTTAAGCATTTTTGCATATTTGCCGATTAATCGGGGTTATGACCTTAACTCGGATCATTCTCCAATCTATTTAACCTATAGTGAAACCGTCATCTTTAAAGGTAAAACAGCGGCCTTGTATAATAAATGTACAGATATAGATAGAACGATCATGGAATGTTATAAAAGTAAATATGACTCTCTATTAACACAGACCTGTAGGAATCTGATATTTTACACTTTAATTATGGAAAATTGGTGTAATATAAAAGAAATAATTAAATTAAAAAGAAAGCTACGACGTCAGGGGCATCAAACTCGTTGCTCAGCTGATAAATCTATTTTAAACAAAATTTCTAAAGATCTTAATCGGGAAATTGAGAGGTTTAAGAATGAAAGTTTCGCAAAATATCTTCGGTCCCTACCCAATGCAAGAAATTCCGACTACTCCCTTTGGAAGGGCTGTAAAAGACTACAAACAGCAGAAACTCAAGTATGTCCCATTAAAATATGTGCTGATAGTTGGGCCAGAGATGATTCAAAAAAGCAGAAGTATTTTCGAATTATTAAGACAAAATATTCTTCCCATATGAAACACACGTATGTTGCTTATCGTACTGCTTCCAGTTAAGAAAGCGAAGAAATCTTAAGTTGCACAAGCAATGAGGTAAGTGAGGAAATCAAATGTCTGAAAAACAAAAAAATCTCGGTTACGACCTGATTACTACCGAGGTCTAAAAACAGCTTCCTCCAATAAGCTAAGTAAAAATTACCAACATTATTAACGCTGCTTTTCATCTTAAATAATTGCCAACTTATTTGAAAATTGATGAAGTTATCAATTCCCAAGTCAGGAAAACCAAGATATGATGTATCTTCTTACAGGCCCATATCACTTCTACCAATAATATCGAAGATTTTTGATTTTTTGAAGATTGAATAAAATCACAGAACGAAAAACCATAATTCCAGCGCATCAATTTGCGTTTCCACCTAACCATTCTACGATTGTTCAAATTCACAGGATTACACTCATTATTTGAAGAAAAAAATTCTGTTCTACTGTGTTTTTGGATATTGCAAATGCGTTCGATAAAGTTTCTCACAAAGGACAGTAGCATTATGAGATCATAAAATCGTATTTATCAGGTCGCTACTTTCTCATTAAACACAAATACAAATATTCTCTTCTTAGGGAAATAAAAGCAGAAGTTCCACAAGGTAGTGTGTTGGGCCCTCTTCTTTATATTCTGTTCACGGGACCCGCCATGTAAACCGACAGGCCCCCCCAGTGAAAGATTACCAACTGCATCGGATGAGAGACCCCCCTTTTGATGACTACCATGACAAACGAAATAAGGACTACGAATTAAGAGCATGCACCTGGAATGTCCGGAACCTTAATTGAGAAGGTGCCGCTGCCCAGTTGGTTGATGTCCTCGTGAAAATAAAGGCTGACGTCACCGCCGTCCAAGAAATGCGATGAACGGGACAAGGACAGAGACGAGTAGGTCCTTGTGACTAAAGTGGCCATATAAAGGAGCGCAAGTTTGGTGTTGAATTCGTGGTGGGAGAGAGACTCCGTCGCCGAGTACTATCATTCACTCCGGTGAATGAACGTCTAGCCACAGTCGCTGATTTGCGCCCACGCCCTGTCGGAAGAGAAGGACGATGTGACCAAAGATGCCTTCTATGAGCGCTTGGAGCGCGCTTATGAGAGCTGCCCCCGCCACGATGTCAAAATCGTTCTTGGCGACTTTAACGCCAGGGTGGGCAAGGAAGGTATATTTAGCACTACGGTCGGTAAATTCACCCTCCACGATGAAACATCCCCGAATGGGTTGAGGCTGATCGACTTCGCCGGGGCCCGAAATATGGTTATCTGGGGTACTAGATTGCAGCACAAGAAGATGCATCAAGCTACCTGGCTGTCTCCGGATCGAAAAGCCACCAACCAGATCGATCATGTTGTGATAGACGGAAGACACGTTTACAGAGTTCTAGACGTACGCACGCTGCTCCGAGGTCCTAACATCGACTCGGACCACTATCTTGTTGCAGCCACGATTCACACCCGCCTCTGTGCAGCAAAAATGCAGGTGCAGACAGAAAACGAAAGAGGCCGAAATGCGTGAGTACGAAGAGCTTGATAAGCTGGCTGACAGGGGTAATGCTCAAAAATTCTACGACAAAATGCGGCGGCTTACAGAAGGTTTCAAGACCGGAGCATACTCTTGTAGAACCCCCAAAGGTGATCTAGTCACTGATGCCCAGAGCATACTTAAATTATGGAGGGAACATTTCTCCAGCCTGCTGAATGGCAGTGAACGCACAACGCCAGGAGAAGGCGAATCCGATTCCCCAATCGATGACGATGGAGCAGACGTTCCATTGCCCGACCATTAAGAAGTTCGAATAGCAATTACCCGCCTGAAGAACAACAAAGCGGCAGGGGCCGATGGATTACCGACCGAGCTATTCAAACACGGCGGCGAAGAACTAATAAGGAGCATGCATCAGCTTCTTTTTAAAATATGGTGGGACGAAAGCATGCCCGCCGATTGGAATTTAAGTGTGCTCTGCCCAATTCATAAAAAAGGAGACCCCACAATCTGCGCCAACTACCGTGGGATAAGCCTCCTCAACATCGCATATAAGGTTCTGTCGAGCGTATTGTGTGAAAGATTAAAGCCCACCGTCAACAAACTGATTGGACCTTATCAGTGTGGCTTTAGACATGGCAAATCAACAACCGACCAGATATTCACCATGCGCCAAATCTTGGAAAAGACCCGTGAAAGAAGAATCGACACACACCACCTCTTCGTCGATTTCAAAGCTGCTTTCGACAGCACGAAAAGGAGCTGCCTTTATGCCGCGATGTCTGAATTTGGTATCCCCGCAAAACTAATACGGCTGTGTAAACTGACGTTGAACAACACGAAAAGCTCCGTCAGGATCGGGAAGGACCTCTCCGAGCCGTTCGATACCAAACGAGGTTTCAGACAAGGCGACTCCCTATCGTGCGACTTCTTCAACCTGCTCCTGGAGAAAATAGTTCGAGCTGCAGAACTAATCAGAGAAGGTACCATCTTCTATAAGAGTGTACAGCTGTTGGTGTATGCCGATGATATTGTTATCATCGTCCCCAACACCCGCGCCGTTACTTCTGCTTTTTCCAGGCTGGATAAGAAAGCACAGAAAATGGGTCTGACAGTGAACGAGAGCAAAACGAAATATCTGCTGTCATCAAACAAACAGTCGTCGCACTCGCGACTTGGCACTCACGTCACTGTTGACAGTCATAACTTTGAAGTCGTAGATAATTTCGTCTATCTTGGAACCAGTGTTAACACCACCAACAATGTCAGCTTGGAAATCCAACACAGAATAATTTTTGCCAACAGGTGCTACTTCGGACTAAATAGGCAATTGAGAAATAAAGTGCTCTCTCTACGAAGAAACACCAAACTTTATAAGTCACTCATTATTCCCGTATTGCTTTGTGGTGCAGAGGCATCGACGATGACAACATCTGATGAGACGGCGTTGCGGGTTTTCGAGAGAAAGGTTCCACGGAAGATTGGCCTCGGCGAATATCGCATTCGATGAAACGATGAGTTCATAGTTCAGCGCATAAAAATACAGTGGCTACGGTGGTTAGGTCATGTTGTCCGAATGGTCGAGAACACTCCAACTGGTTGGTGAGTTTTCGATCTGGAAAAAGCCAGGTAGCTTGGTGAATTTTTGTATGCTGGAATCTAGTACCACAGGAAAGTCGATCAGCCTCAACCCATTTGGGGATGTTTCCTCGTGTAGGCTGAACCTACCGTCTGTTCTGCCAAAAGTACCTTCATTAACCACATTACCCACCCTATCGTTAAAGTCGCCATGCACGATTTTGGCATCGTTGCGGGGGCACATCTTATAGGTGCGCGCCAAGCGTTCATAGAAGGTATCTTTGGTCACATCGTCCTTCTCCTTCGTCGGCGCGTGGGGCAAATAAGAGATATGTCGAAGATCTTCGCTTTGATGCGGATTTTGGCTAAACATTCATCCACCGCGGTGAATGACAGTACTTTGCGACTGAATGGCAATCAGGGAACTTTCCTCAATTCCGTGAAGTTCTACACAGGAACTCCAGCTTCTCCTATGTGGGGCTACAGAAATTATCTATTCGATTTAAAATATATTTGATATACAGGCTTACATTTGTTAGAAATTGATTCGAATATTTCTCTTCTTCTTAATTGGCGTAGACACCGCTTACGCGATTATAGCTGAGTTAACAACAGCGCGCCAGTCGTTTCTTCTTTTCGCTGCGTGGCGCCAATTGGATATTCCAAGCGAAGCCAGGTCCTTCTCCACTTGGTCCTTCCAACGGAGTGAGGTCTTCCTCTTCCTCTGCTTCCCCCGGCGGGTACTGCGTCGAATACTTTCAGAGCTGGAGTGTTTTCATCCATCCGGACAACATGACCTAGCCAGCGTAGCCGCTGTCTTTTAATTCGCTGAACTATGTCAATGTCGTCGTATATCTCGTACAGCTCATCATTCCATCGAATGCGATATTCGCCGTGGCCAACGCGCAAAGGACCATACATCTTTCGCATAACCTTTCTCTTGAAAACTCGTAACGTCGACTCATCGGATGCTGTCATCGTCCAAGCCTCTGCCCCATATAGCAAGACGGGAATTATGAGCGACTTATAGAGTTTGGCTTTTGTTCGTCGAGAGAGGACTTTACTTTTCAATTGCCTACTCAGTCCGAAGTAGCACCTATTGGCAAGAGCAATCCTGCAAACAAGCGGAGGATGGAGTCATGTGTAGAAGTTCATGCAAGTCAGGAAAGTTCTCTGATCGCCATTCACTTGGGAGTGGCCAGAAACGATTCTTTTACACATGGCTCAAGCAGCTCACAACTTCCGGTCTTTGACCAAGTATCCTCTGGGTAGCCTAAGAACATCCGTTCGAAGGCGAGCTAAAGAGATAAGGCGAAACATCCCCCACATATGGTTGTTTTTAAGAATAAGCAATAAATCTTGCAATGATTCTGACCTGTTTTCGCACTGCACTATATGAGTATGAGAAGAACGCTACGTGCTAAATTTAGTGGTGCCACTCTAATTGTCCTGGGCGAATTTGGTTTGTAATTTTAGTGGCTTAGGAGATTACATTAAACTTATTAGACACTTATCAAAATTTGTTGACCGCAGGTACCCTTGCCACTGCAATATTCTGTGCCAAGCACCGGCTCCCTTAAGGCCCCCTCATACCATCTCGGAGGTAAAATATAATATTATATATATATATATAAAATATTCTGTGCCAAATTACAGTTCTATATCTTAATTAAGTGCTTAGTTATGTTACTTTATACGGTTAATGGCGGTTTATTGGCGTGGCAGTGGTCCGAATACACCCATCTACGAACTAGACATTTTTTTTTACCAAAGAACGTACATGTCAAGTTGTATTAAGGTATCTCAATTTTACTTAAGTTACAGCTTGCACGAACGGACGGACAGACATTCACCTTGACTTCGACACATCTCGTCATCCGGATCATTTATATATATAGTAAAATGAGTCAAATAAATGTCCCGTCGTATTGACTAAGGACAACGTACAAATCCCTAATAAATTAAGTACAAACACAGAATTGCGAGTGCGCGTCTTTATTATTTCAGGTTCGGCTTAAGACTAATTTTTGGGTGAACAGATTATACTATAGTTGCTATTGCTTATTTGCTTATGTTAAGTATACTATACTGGCTATTGGTTATTTGTTTATGTTATGTGAGCGAGACTGCCCAGAATCGTTCATTGTTACTTTTGATATTTAATTAAGTTTAAGGTGATGGATCGTGGAAAGCGGGAGAGGACCCGTCCACGCTGCACTGTGGCTGATACATAGATAATACTACTACTACTACCATCTATATGATTTCTATTCGTATAGTGGGTGCTTCGCAAGTTCATTATCCAACAAAAACAACAAATATCTGATTCTGAGAAGTGATTGAGTGTTCTTTAATGGTAATAAAACCGAATTTTTTCGTCGGTGTGTGACAAAAGAAACATAGCTCGACAGTCTTTCTAGTGCACTGCACATGATAAACCGGTTCTCAGGCGGGGAAAGACGATAAAGTTAGCTGGAAAGGTTATGCCATCAGTCTTTTAGGATGTACGTCCTATAATTCATACTCAACGACTGATTACTGAGCCAGTTATAATCTATTTCACTGCGTGTTTGGTTGCAGTTCTTTTCTACTATTCCAAATATTTAGAAATTGTATTATATTTGAAATATAATTTTTGTATTTATGAGTTAAATGAAATTTTAACATAAAGAGATAAAAAGTATTTTATGTCCTTGTCCGGGTTCTAAGTTACCTCCCCACCAATTTTCAGCCAAATTGGTTGAGCCGTTCTTGAGTTATAAATGGTGTAACTAACACAACTTTCTTTTATATATACTACTAGCTGACCCCGCAGTCGTTGTCCTGCGTGAAATTATGTGTTTAGAAATGAAAAAGTTGAATTTATCATTTCACTTTTTTTCAATGTATCGCAGCTTGATAAACAACATTTTTTGGTTTCTGTTCCGGTGTATAGAAAAGATGGTTTTCCAACTCGTGAGCACGACACGTACATATATCTGGCCGAGTGAAAAACATAGCATTTCCGAATGTATACCATGCACTGTGCGACTATCCTTGTGTCTCAAATGAAAATTTCACTGGAAACTGAATACGTTTGAACTGAAATGGCAAATCGTTAGAACTCAGAGGAATTCGTAGAATCAAGCATTCTGCCCCTTTGTATTCGAAAGCTGCGTCACAATCAGTCAGGTTCCATTACACAGTTTCGGCGCCTGAAGATTGTGGAACATAATAACGACAGATCCAACTTTGAGACGCAAATGATGCGGTGGCATACCAAACCTATTCAAAGAATTTAGAAATTCCACGATTGATCAATTTGTATGAGCGCAAGTCTCCCGGAATTTGTCTTTGAATCTTCCAGTTTAAGTCAACAACATCGGTATTTTTGGCAGCTAACATTGCGCGTGTACTTAAGGAATTGTAGTTACGATAATTTGTAAAATGTCCGAATATTCGTGATGAGTTCATCTTTGGTGAATTGGTAAAGGGAAGATGGAATTGATATCAAACCACCGGAAGTATCAACCGGAATTTACCCATTTCCAATTCTTAGCGAATACGATGTAAAATGTCTTCGGCAATGTCATTTTTGTTCGTATTCCATAATTGACGCTAATTTGATGGCTGATCATCGCAAAAAGTGTGCGAACTTCATTCCAGTGATTATCATGTTCCAGCAATTGTAATTGTTTGTATAATATCAAGATATTTCCGAATAGAGCAAGCTCTCGCAAACGGTTTACTGACGAAATTTGAGAAAAAACTCGTAAATGTTAATTTTGTAGCTGGGGGTGTTTTCTCTGTCTGAACTGTATTCTCTGTGTTGAAATGGACTATTTGGTCATTCTCCAAATTAACTGCCAGACGAACAACAGTCGGAAAACGTTCATGAATCGCAAAAGTAAATATCATACAAAGCGCTTTATTGCAGTTCACGTATCGACCGTAACGTTCAAGATCAGTAACCGCCATGTTGCTTCCTTTGGTGACGTATTTACGCACGTATTTTATCGATTACACCAAACTGCAATACGCAACATTGACATGACTTTTGAATGTGAATTAGACAACAGTGGCGAATATGATGGTACGATCCATATGTTGTCGACTTCGATGTGTTGTTAACTTCGATATTCACGCCTCTAAATTGAATGCTAAATGTTCTGCCATTGTCATCTGGTGAGCGACGCTGATACATTGGATATCCATCATTTCTAGTTTGTGTTTCCAAAAAAGAAAAGCACCTGGATAGTGTTTCGTACATTTATTGTCAGACATACAAACCGAAGTGGTATTGTGATGTTCGTAAGGTACATGAAGCATATTGGTTTCGTATAATTCTGCTTCTATCTCTGGATCAGGAATTTCCGCAGAAATGATTTCATCAATTTGATTTGGTGTAACCACCATCCACCATCCAAAGAAGAATATGTGCGTGCGGCAAACCTCTCTTTTGCCACTCAACAGAGTACATCCAGCATCTAACTGCACCACATATACGTTGCTTTAAGATAAAGTTTACAAAACATCGCAACTGTTGTTTGAAAAGTTGTCCTCTGACATCGTGACGATCGCTTGCTGATTGCCCGCGATCCATAATTTCATTCGTATGTCATCGCATTCTGGGAATACTCGGTCATGTGCCATGGGCTGTCAATATACATACTTATGTTGATGCCAAAACGAACGCGACCTCTTCGTGGCATCGTAACAAATTTCAATCTGTAATTGAGCACTTTGTGTGAAACACACATAACGTTTTCACGGAATAAATTTCAATAATTTTTTTTTAAATAACCGGAATAAAGAAAGCAAGCGACAAATTTGACAATTGAGAAACAAAAGGAAAAAAGTTGAAAAAAAAAAATTTTATGAAAAAAAGTTATTTTTTTGGAATTGTCCAACTTTCCGACTTTTCCTCACGAAAAGCATAGGGTTTTTTTTATTTCTAAACTTTCCTCGATCCACAGCGAACAATCTCTGAAAATTTCATCAAGATTGGTTCAGCTGTTCTCGAGCATTAGCGTTACTAACAGCATTCATTCGTTTGTATGGGAAAAAGAAAACGGCTCTTTTTAGGGGTTTTCCGGCAATTATTCGAATTTTTTTCGCCATAAAAACCATCCTTGAGCCTCAACGAACATTTTAAAAAAAGAATTGAAGAGTTATGCGCCAGCATTTAAAATCATGTTCGTTTTTATTTCCTTTTTAAAATCGTATTTGAAAATTTATTTTCTTCATAATTATTTTCGGAAAATTTTCCAGAATTTTCTTAAGTATTCTCCTTGTTTGGGCGGAGACCTGTCCGAATTGGTGGTAGTCACCGAAATCAGTCCAGGCGTTCTCCAGTTATAAGCGTAGTAACTAACGTCACTTTCTTTTATATACATATATAGATATACTTATATAGATTTGTTTATTTAAAAGTGGCTGTGTCACAGTAATTGGATTCATTTAAGTGGAGTGTAAAATGAATATGTCACTTGAAATTAGGTTGAGTGTGAAGTGAATACGTCACTCCTTCCCCCTTAGAGGCAGCCTATTCTTTAGGCTGGTACCATTGGATATAATGTGGGTAAAGGGTTTTTTCAAGCTCGATATTTTGGGTAAAGTGTAATGTAAGCAATGCCATAATAATACATAATTGCAAGTATTATGTAGACAACAAGGTAGAGTGCAGTATTGTTTTGTGATATTATTAGTAATTCATTACTTTTATGATTAATCTAGGTGGAGGTTTCTATTAGTAGCATGTTTTAGCTGTTATCGTCAATGTTCGCCAGGAACTTGTAGAATTGGGATTTCATAATTTTTTTTTTCGTTTTTTTAAACAGTGTTTTATAATAGTTAGTTATTCTATTTCGGTTCGTTATTTTATAATGGACAGGGTCAGTTTGTTCAACATATTTATTTTCTTTAAATGAATTTTCTAATTTTCCTTTGTGAAGAGGACCCTTTCTGTATCTAGTGTCAATGTTTTATTCTTGTCGGTAATCATTTATTTTTTGTTTTTTAATTTTTTGCGTGTCTAGTGTCCGGACAACCACCAGGTGTCTCTCCAGTAGTGTCATGCTTGGTTTTGTGATTGTATATGTAAAGAGTATTTTCCATTTTGCCTACTTTAAGTTCATTGTCATTGGAGGAAGTGATTATTTTTTCATTTGTTGTATTGTGCAGCCTCCCAACATCTGCCACACCCGTCTTTGCTGAATTTAGTTGTAATTCAATGCCCTCGCTTTTTAGCCATCGCCTAAGAGAAAGACTGGAGAATGCACCGTTCCTATCTGCCTTTAACAGTATGGGTTGTTAAAAATACGCATAAGTGCATTTTTGCATTCAATTCAATCCTTTTTTTTTTAATTTGTTCAAGAGTGGCAAATTTCGATTAGGTGTCTATGCAACTTAGGTATACGTAATGTCTTCCTTCAGACGAATAGATGTCTACTACGAATTTATCGCGACAATGTTCTGGCCTGGGGGTAATTTTGAATGTCATTTTACTGTCTCTGTGTACTGTTTTGGTCAAGTTACACACATTGCATTTATTTATGATGTTTTGGATTAATAACTGGCTATTTGGGAAATAAAGACTTTCTTTTAATAATTTGGTAATTTTTTGGATGCCTGGGTGTAAAAGTTTTTCGTGGGATTGAAGTATTAATTCTTCAAATTCTGCATATGAGTTTACATTTTTAAGCAAGATGAGCCTGCGAATCATCTTAGTATAGGAAGTATTAATAATCTCCCTATAAGCTGCCTGAATGATTTTGAAATCGGTATTGCTTTTAATGATCATTGCAATATTTTTTGGAATGAAATGGTCAAGAAGAAATTGTTTAGCACGTTCAATTGTCATTTCGTCGCAAAATATTGTGGTTATAGAATTTCCAGATATATGTATGTATTTCTTTCTTTTACATTAATTTGTTCTGATTTGATGTATATTATTTGCCTTTTTAATAAGTTTATTGGTTTTTCTGTTTACTGAATAAATTCGCTACTGTCTTCTTCTGCACTATGTTGGGTGACCTCACCAAAATGGTTCTCCTCGCGATTAATTCTGGACAATGCGTCGGCAATTAAATTCTTTTTACCCTTGATATATTCAATATCAAAGTCGAACTCGACCAGCTAGCTCTCTACCTTTGCAACTTAGCATTTGGTTCCTTGAGAGTATGTAACCACATGAGAGGTTGATGATCACTAGCTATCTGAAAATGTCTTCCCACCAGGTAATGAAATATTTTAGTTGCCCAAACTATGGCGAGTAATTCTTTTTCGATAGCGCTGTAATTTATTCATGGTCGTTATTGGATATGAGGCTATTGCTTTGACTTTGAGAGGATTCGCTTTCATTCCATCAGGTGTTATGATGTGACCAAGAAAGGCAGCTTCCCTTTCACGAACTTGCATTTATCTAATTGCAACTTTAAATTTGCTTCGGACAACTTTTCAAAACCTAATTGCAATGAGTTCAAGTATTCATCCAAATGTGGAAAAGATAATTATATCATCCAAATAAACCAAACAATGTTTGTTAATCAATGGTCGAAGTGTATTGTTCATGTACCTTTGAAATGTAGAGGGCGCCATTTTTAAGCCGAATGGCATACGGACGTATTCATAGTGACCGAGTTTGGTCGAAAATGCAGTTTTTTGTATGGATTCCTTTTACATCTGGTGAAAAGTTCTAGCTAAGTCTATCGTGGTAAAGTCTTTCTTTTTCCCAGTTTTCAAAGTATTTCATCCATATTGCGCATGGGATATCTATCAGGAATAGCTATGTCATCTAGTTTTCTGTAATAGATCACTACTCCGTATTTTATTTTACCCGAAGCGTCTGGTTTCTTGGGTACAACCCAAGTAGTGGTATTGTAGGGTGAGTTGCTTTCTCTAATTAGTCCCCGTTCAAGTATTTCCTGTACTTGATTTTCTACTCCTATTTCATGAATTTGAGCAAGTGGGTATTGTTTCGAATAAATTGGAGAATTATGTGTTGCATTAATTAGATGTTTAATTGTATTCGTAAATGTCAAACGATTGCCTTCAAAGTACTGAAGATTTTTAAATTTGTTAAGTAAATGTTTTAACTTGGAAGTTTCTTCTTGATTAAGATAATCCAATCGAAAAAGTGAAAAATCTATTTTTTATAACTGTGGGGATTAAATTTTCGTATGAATCTGGAGATTTTGGGTAAAGTAAAATTGATCTATGTCTATGTCAGAATCTTTCAACTGGTATGTCTTATCAAAAAGTGAATTTGCCCGACTTTTATAATTTATAATAGCATGTACTTTTTTGAGGAGTTTCCTGCCAATTAACATATCGTAATCTTTAGAAAAATCATGCAAGTAAAATTGTTTGGGTGTTCCAAATATGTACCAGTGCCAAGGGTATGATAACGGAATTTTTAAGTACCATGCATCCCTTTGATGTAAAAACTTCGAATTCTATATTTTAGATTGGAAGAGAGAAACAATTTTTTGTATCGTATTGTGGATCCTGTGTCACTCAAGCATTTGTAAGTACAATTTCTGTGCTTGATTTCTAAATATTGATATTTTTCAGGGCTGGTAACTGAAAATTTTCGTCAAACTTAAGTTCATTTTGATCGGTTGGTGCTTCGCATAATTCATTAATAATCTGATCCTCATGTTGAATATAGTCAGGGTATTCTTGTTCATAAAGTTCTTGATTGTTTTGTTTGTATTCTTGTACGTCTTGTAGTCTGACTTCATCAATGGACATTTTAGTTTGTTCATTGTCCATGTGTTGTTTGGATATTTGAGCTATTTGGTTGGGGCGCTTTTTGTGGTTGATGAGGTGATTTTTTTATTAAAATTAAATTAAGAAACTGGGTCTCTGTTAAAATAGGGTTGAATGTTTGGGTACGAAATAATTTTGTCTGTATTCCATAGGTGTTGTTACGTCAAGCGACATATTTATACCTAAAACAAGAATAAAATGAATTGTAAGATATTGAATTATTAAAAATTAAATTAAGTTAAAAATTAAATTAAGTTATAAAGTACTTACCTTAATACTGCATTCATACTACTAATCTATTACTTACCTTAATACTTAACTTAACATAAGCTAGTACGATTTTGAGATAATAACTTACCCCTTTTTTGTAACACATACTTACATTACAACTATATTAAGCCATTAGCTTTAAGATTTAGCCTAAGCAATTCCATAAAATGGAGTTAAGACTCTATTGTAATTTGAACGTGAAATCGAAAGCACGCGTCTTTAATTTTTTTCGCAAGTATATCATTTTAGTGACAGACAATCAGGATTTAAATTAATTCGCGCATTCCCAAGTAACTTTTCGGTTCTCAAAAAAGCTTGAGAAATTTTCAGGTGTATTGATAAACATTTGTTGTGTTTGGGTATTTCTGGGTGATTGCATGTATGGATTATAATTTGGTTGCATTGGTTGTGGATACTGGGAGTATCTTGGTTGATATTGGGTTTGATTGGTTGGATTTAAATGTTTTGGATTTTGAAACATATTTTTATTTTCAAAGTATTTTTTTTTCCAAATTAACATGTTCTTCATAAATTCCCTTATTTTGTGTTACATTAATTAATGATTTTAAATCTGCAATATCATGGGGAGCCAAAATGGAAAATTGAATTGGTAGCTTACGAACCGTTATTGAGTCCCTAAGCTCCCTCGTAGAATGTTCGCAAACTTCCCTTGTAAGATGTCTCGCGGAAGTTCTCCTACAATTTGTAGTTTGGCGTCTGGGATTTATACTCCGCGATCAATTTATGCTTCAGGGTTGGACAGTCTTCGATGTTTGATAAGCCCAATGATCTGGTTACAAGTCCACCCAGGTTTCGTTCGACAGCACCGAGTAGAATGCGCTGTCGTCGTACGTCATTCGTTTAGTAAAGCGACAAAATATAGTCAACTCTACTGATGAAAGTAAAGAGACTTCCTGGTTCTCCTTTGAACGGGGGAATATCCTCATTTAAAATGATAGCTAGTTGTGCCATTTTCCTTTATTTCACTATATTTATTTATTTCACCTTTTCTTATCCTCTAGTTTTTGTTATTTGTTTAAATATTTTTGTTTCACTTTGTTCATTTATTTAACTTTTTCTTATCCTCTAGTTTTTTTACCGTGCCTTTGCACTTATGGGTGGCCTTTAAGTTTTCATTTCGTTTTGCTTCCACTTAGTTGGGATAACCGAATTGGTTTTATTCTCCCAGTTGAAGCCCGAACAGAGGAGCAACGTTTTTTTTATTTTTTTATTTAAAAGTAGCTGTGCCACAGTAATTGGATTCATTTAAGTGGAGTGTAAAATGAATATGTCACTTTCAATTAGTATTAATTACACAATACAACAGCTAATCTGGGGGGGTGAGAAATTCCAAGTCAGGGTGATGGTACAAGGTCAGTATAGTAAAACCCTCAAAGGGCTTGGCGTTCGTTTGTGTCAGTTTTTTTTTATGACCTTTTAAATTTCACAGTACAACTGCTAATCTGGGGGGTAGAAATTCCAAGTCAGGGTGATGGTGCTAGGTCAGTATAGTAAAACCCTCAAAGGGTTTGGCGTTCGTATGTGTCAGTTTTTTTTTATGACCTTTTAAATTTTTTCTTATGTTATAATGAACGAAAATTGGGTACCAAATATAGTGTGTAAAAGTTGCTACAACCGTCTAATGGATTGGAAAAATAGATAATAGTGGTTCGCGAGTTATGTTAAACTACGTTTTTGCCAAAATGTTACAACTAAGCGAAAAAACATCAAGATAAGGAAAAAGCTCGTTTCGCTTTATGTTTCTTTTCCGATGACATTGCAAAAGTGTTATGTTTTTGACACAGGGTTTTCGCAATTACTTTGCAAACTTAAAACACAACGGTAATGGTTGTTAGTTGTTGGTATCTCACCTGCGCCAATAACTGGCCAATTCTGGTCGATTGAATGCTTCAAGCGGTCCAGTTGTTCGCAGTAGATGGTAGAATTAAGCGTTGGTCATTTGGGTGCAGCTCATAGTGGATGATTCCCTTCCAATTCCACCAAACACACAGCAAATTCTTCCGGGACGCCAATCCCTGCGTGGCCACTGTTTGGGACGCTTCACCGGCCTTCGACCACAACCGTTTTCGCTTGTTATTCTCGTATGTGATCCATTTTTCATCGCCAGTCATCATCCGCTTCAAAAATGGGTCGATTTCGTTCCGTTTTAGCATCATATCTCTGGCGTTGATTCGGTCCAGAAGTTTTTTTGCGTCAAATCATGCGGCAACCAAAGATGGTTTGGTGACTAACTCCCATTTTCTGGGCGATGCCATGAGATGCCACATGCCGGTGTAACTCGATGTTATCCATGATTTGATCGGTATTTGTCGTCACAGGCCTTCCGCCGGCTGGCTTATCCATGGAAAGGAAAACTTTAAAATACCGCGAATTTCGGCGTTGATGAACTCCATGTTTACACGTCTATAACTGTTGAAAGCAATATCAAAACTAATCATGCATAGCGTCGTTTTGTAGGTTATGTCAAGACCTTTCAAAGATGTATAGTATTGCCAGATACGAGCTCTGTAGCGCTTTATACATAGCCACGAAATTCAAAAGAAGAAAGAAAAGGCGTAAATTTGATAACCTTATATATTATTACATTGTTTATACCTTAAGTATAAATTATAAGGTTTACAGTTCATATATATAATAATAACATAAGATTCCAACACATATAAAAGTAGTTCGTATACGACGTTTTTCATAAGTTGATGTGATTCTATAATTTCTAATTTCTAAAACTTCCAAGATTTTTATACTTTCGCAGAATGTTGTTACTAAAAATTTTGGTTAGCTGCACATGCTTTTTGGTGGTTTAACATAAAAATTATTGTAAAAAGTAGCTGAATATAGAATATTTAGGTTTACACAAAAGTTTCGCATTTTTACGCTTTTTACATGTGATCCATGTATATGTACTTGTTTCAATTGCCTTGTTTTGGCAAATCCCGTATGAGTACAGGACTTGCTGTCAAGTTATTTTTGTTCAGCATTGCTTGGCACTTTATCATGGAAAGACTTATGCCCTTACAACGTTTACAAATCGTTGAACTCTATGTATTACGAAAATTAAAGACCTATTAAGAATGTGTTTCACAGTCTTCGCTCAACTTATGGTCAACATAATCGGTCCACTGAATGTACTATTCGCAACACCATCACCCATTTCTGTTACTTGACAGAAAAGTGAGGACCAGTTCGTAGATTGACGTAAAAAATCTTTAAAGTTCCATAATTAAGTACAAAACTAAGATGTAAAACTGTAACTTGTAGTAGCAAAAGCCACCTTTCGACAAAAAATTTTGAAAAAAATGGGCGCGGCTCCGCTCTCTATAACGTTTAGTGTACATACATATGTTCTAAACCACTTAAGATACAATATCCAAATTCGCTCTAATCAAATCACTAGGTTACCCAACTGGCACTGTAAAAATGGATTGAATCGCGTAATAACTGCGCCTACTTCCCGTATTAAAGTTTTCGTAAAAACTATCAAAAGGACAAAAAATCAATATTGATACAAGAGGTATGTATAGGAGCCGGGGTCAAAATTAGACGAGAGGACTGACACCGTCTACTTTTCGGTGAAAACTCATAACTCGACCGACATCGAGCAAATTAGGTTTAGGTATCAAATATTATCTTGATATTACCATGTTCGGCTGCATAAAAAGAGGGACTTTAGGTAACAACCACGCCTAACTTCCTATAATACAATTTTAATTTTCATATGAATCTTTTGTTTTCCAGTATGCAAATAAAGCAGCAAGGAATATATCGGGTTATAAAACTTTTCTGGAGTAGTGGGTTAAAGCAACCAATTTAGGTCTAAAAATTCAAAATCAGATCAACACTATTTCAGCTCTCAGATACCGAATATGAAGCTCAAAGTTCTAATTGCAAACTTGTATTGAAAATAGCGGTCAATCTGTGAGATATAGATATTATAAATATTCGAAGGATGGAGTCATGTGTAGAGGAGGATGGAGTCATGTGTAGAAGTTCACGCAAGTGAGGAAAGTTCTCTGATCGCCATTCACTTGGGAGTGGCCAGAAACGATTCTTTTACACATGGCTCAAGCAGCTCACTACTTCTGGTCTTTGACCAAGTATCCTCTGGGTAGCCTAAGAACATCCGTTCGAAGGCGAGCTAAAGTGAGAAGGCGAAACATTCCCTACAAGGGTTGTGCGCTGGGCTTGGGACCCGCCACGTAAAAAAACAATACCAATGAAAACGTTAAAACAGCCTCGGATGAGAGACCCCCCTTTTGATGACGACCATGGCAAACGGAATAAGGACTACGATTTAAGGGCATGCACCTGGAATGTCCGGACCCTTAATTGGGAAGGTGCCGCTGCCCAGCTGGTTGATGTCCTCGCAAAAATAAAGGCTGACATTACCGCCGTCCAAGAAATGCGATGGACGGGACAAGGACAGAGACGAGTAGGTCCTTGTGACATTTACTACAGTGGCCATATAAAGTAGCGCAAGTTTGGTGTTGGATTCGTGGTGGGAGAGAGACTCCGTCGCCGAGTACTATCATTCACTCCGGTGAATGAACGTCTAGCCACAATCCGCATCAAAGCGAGGTTCTTCAACATATCGCTGATTTGCGCCCACGCCCCGACGGAAGAGAAGGACGATGTGACCAAAGATGCCTTCTATGAGCGCTTGGAGCGCGCTTATGAGAGCTGCCCCCGCCACGATGTCAAAATCGTGCTTGGCGACTTTAACGCCAGGGTGGGCAAAGAAGGTATATTTGCCACTATAGTCGATAAGTTTAGCATCCATTATGAAACATCCCCAAATGGGTTGAGGCTGATCGACTTTGCCGAGGCCTGACATACGGTTATCTGTAACAATAGATTCCAGCTTAAGAAAATTCATCAAGTTACCTGGCTGTCTCCGGATCGAAAAAGCACCAGCCAGATCGATCATGTTGTAATAGACGGAAGAAACGCCTCCAGTGCTTTAGATGTGCGTACCAAGTTATTTAAATACGGCGATAAAGAACTGATAAAGAGCATGCATCAGCTTTTTGTAGAATACGGTTGGGCAGAATAAACAAAAAGGGAAACCCCACAATCTGCGCCAACTACTGTGGGATAAGCCACCTCAACATCGCATACGGCGTATGCCTATGATTTTGATATCATTGGCCTCAATATCCGCACAGTTAGTTCTGCTTTCTCCAGACTGAATAAAAACCAAGGTCTGGTAGTGAACGAGGGCAAGACAGTCATTACTTCGATGTTTTACATAATTTCTTATAGCTTGCCAGTTTTCGAGAGAAAGGTTCGGCGGAAGATTTATGGTCCTTTGTGCATTGGCAACGGCGAATATCGCATTCGATGGAATGATAAGCTATACGAGTTACAAGACGATATTGTCCTAGTTCAACCAGTTAATAGACAGCGGCTGCGCTGGCTAGGTCTGTGGTCCGTATGGATGAAAACACTCCATCTCTAAAAGTATTCGAAGCAGTACCCACCGGGGGAAGCAGAGGAAAAGGAAGACCTCCACTCCGTTGGAGGGACCAGGTGGAGAAGGGCATGTCTGCACTTGGTATATCGAATTGGTGGCGCATTGCTAGAAGAAGAAACGATTGGCGCGCTGTTGATAACTCGGCTATAACCGCGTAAGCGTTGTCTACGCTATTGAAGAAGAAGAATATCTATCTGTACATACACATAACTACTATAGTATTTATACTCAAAGTTGAACTCGGCAAATATCACGCAATACCCCTTGTTCATTGTCATACAAAGAAAACATAATTTCATACAAACATTTTGAACATATTACATGCACACAAATAAACACACAGTGTCATTTGACGTCTCCATTTTTTTAATCGGTATTCAGATCATTTCGTCAGAATATCGATATTTGTTTTCTAGAAAAATGATAGTTTATATCAATATGATTTGATCTTTTGTGACATGAAGTACATGTATTATTTGCAATTCATATACAACCTTGCCTTTCGTCAAAAGCTTTTATCGGGTGATTTTTTAAGAGCTTGATAACTTTTTTAAAAAAAAAACGCATAAAATTTGCAAAATCTCATCGGTTCTTTATTTGAAACGTTAGATTGGTTCATGGCATTTACTTTTTGAAGATAATTTCATTTAAATGTTGACTCATGTGGTTTCAACAAGATGGCGCTACATGCCACACAGCTCGCGATTCTATGGCCATTTTGAGGGAAAACTTCGGAGAACAATTCATCTCAAGAAATGGACCCGTAAGTTGGCCACCAAGATCTTGCGATTTAACGCCTTTAGACTATTTTTTGTGGGGCTACGTCAAGTCTAAAGTCTACAGAAATAAGCCAGCAACTATTCCAGCTTTGGAAGACAACATTTCCGAAGAAATTCGGGCTATTCCGGCCGAAATGCTCGAAAAAGTTGCCCAAAATTGGACTTTCCGAATGGACCACCTAAGACGCAGCCGCGGTCAACATTTAAATGAAATTATCTTCAAAAAGTAAATGTCATGAACCAATCTAACGTTTCAAATAAAGAACCGATGAGATTTTGCAAATTTTATGCGTTTTTTTAAAAAATAGTTATCAAGCTCTTAAAAAATCACCCGATATATGTTTTCATCAACTTCAGTAGATATAGTAGCTTCATCTGTTTTGTTTCTGATGAATTAGCATGATTAGAACATTTGAAATAAATATCCAGCAGTACTTTTCTGTCCGTCTCAATCCCACCCCAATCATAGTCACCAAATATTATTAACATATTTTTATACTCTCGCAACAATGTTGCTAACGAGAGTATTATAGTTTTGTTCACATAACGGTTGTTTGTAAGTCCTAAAACTAAAAGAGTCAGATATAGGGTTATATATACCAAAGTGATCAGGGCGACGAGTAGAGTCGAAATCCGGATGTCTGTCTTTCCGTCCGTCTGTCCGTCCGTCTGTCCGTCCGTGCAAGCTGTAACTTGAGTAAAAATTGAGATATCATGATGAAACTTGGTACACGTATTCCTTGGCTCCATAAGAAGGTTAAGTTCGAAGATGGGCCAAATCGACCCACTGCCACGCCCACAAAATGGCGGAAACCGAAAACCTATAAAGTGACATAACTAAGCCATAAATAAAGATATTAAAGTGAAATTTGGCACAAAAGATCGCATTAGGGAGGGGCATATTTGGACCCAATTGTTTTGGAAAAGTGGGCGTGGCCCCGCCCCCTTCTAAGTTTTTTGTACATATCTCGGAAACTACTATAGCTATGTCAACCAAACTCTACAGAGCCGTTTTTTTAAGGTATTTCCATATACAGTTCAAAAATGGAAGAAATCGGATAATAACCACGCCCACCTCCCATACAAAGGTTATGTTGAAAATCACTAAAAGTGCGTTAACCGACTCATAAAAAACGTCAGAAACACTAAATTTTACGGAAGAAGTGGCAGAAGGAAGCTGCATCCAGGCTTTTTTTAAAAATTGAAAATGGGCGTGGCGCCGCCCACTTATGGACCAAGAACCATATCTCAGGAACTACTAGACCGATTTCAATGAAATTCGGTATATAATGTTTTCTTAACACCCTGATGACATGTACGAAATATGGCTGAAATCGGTTCACAACCACGCCTTCTTCTAATATAAAGCTATTTTGAATTCCATCTGATGCCTTCTCTGTATAATACGAGTATAAACATTAGGAACCAATGATGATAGCGGAATAAAACTTTACACAAATACGGTATTTGAAAAATATGTAAATGACGGATAATGAAATCTCGATTATCACTTTACCATGCGAGAGTATAAAATGTTCGGTGACACCCGAACTTAGCCCTTCCTTACTTGTTATAATCTGGTTTCTTAACATAAACTAACTTCAAATCGATTTTCTGGTATCGGCGAACCCTTTTTATACTCTCGCAACAATGTTGCTAACGAGAGTATTATAGTTTAGTTCACATAACGGTTGTTTGTAAGTCCTAAAACTAAAAGAGTCAGATATAGGGTTATATATACCAAAGTGATCAGGGCGACGAGTAGAGTCGAAATCCGGATGTCTGTCTGTCCGTCCGTCTGTCCGTCCGTCCGTGCAAGCTGTAACTTGAGTAAAAATTGAGATATCATGATGAAACTTGGTACACGTATTCCTTGGCTCCATAAGAAGGTTAAGTTCGAAGATGGGCAAAATCGGCCCACTGCCACGCCCACAAAATGGCGGAAACCGAAAACCTATAAAGTGTCATAACTAAGCCATAAATAAAGATATTAAAGTGAAATTTGGCACAAAGGATCGCATTAGGGAGGGACATATTTGGAAGTAATTTTTTTGGAAAAGTGGGCGTGGCCCCGCCCCCTACTAAGTTTTTTGTACATATCTCGGAAACTATTATAGCTATGTCAACCAAACTCTACAGAGTCGTTTTCTTCAGGTATTTCCATATACAGTTCAAAAATGGAAGAAATCGGATAATAACCACGCCCACCTCCCATACAAAGGTTATGTTCAAAATCACTAAAAGTGCGTTAACCGACTAACAAAAAACGTCAGAAACACTAAATTTTACGGAAGAAGTGGCAGAAGGAAGCTGCCCCCAGGCTTTTTTTTAAAAATTGAAAATGGGCGTGGCGCCGCCCACTTATGGACCAAGAAGCATATCTCAGGAGCTACTAGACCGATTTCAATGAAATTCGGTATATAATGTTTTCTTAACACCCTGATGACATGTACGAAATATGGCTGAAATCGGTTCACAACCACGCCTTCTTCCAATATAAAGCTATTTTGAATTCCATCTGATGCCTTCTTTGTATAATACGAGTATAAACATTAGGAACCAATGATGATAGCGGAATAAAACTTTACACAAATACGGTATTTGAAAAATATGTAAATGACGGATAATGAAATCTCGATTATCACTTTACCATGCGAGAGTATAAAATGTTCGGTGACACCCGAACTTAGCCCTTCCTTACTTGTTAAATATTACCGTACTTCTGAATTATTCTAGTTGTAATATCGACTTCAAATATTATTAGATGTTTTTAAGTCTGCAAGTGTAACATGACATACATTATACAGCGAATCAATTTACACATGTCATCTGAATTAAATGCCTCTCAATCTTGTTTACTTGAAAGTGGAATAACTCGCAGGTTTCAGTCATCCATTTCTAATTTATTTTATATGCTTTTAATGAAGCTATTTGACTGCACAATTGATTTCTTTCTGCCCAATTTTTATTCCAATGAAATATCGAATCTTAAATAAGTCGGTAATTCCAAATCTGCACATTCAATTACGTTTGCATTCATTCATTGTTTTAATACTTTCTGTTGAAATAATTTTTCAATATGTCTCTTATATTAAGAACATAAATGCAAACGTCATGTAATTTTCTTCATTTAACATACCGCTTAAGAATGCTGTTTCACGACCAAATAACGAATTTTTAAAGCAATTGGTTGTGTAAAGCCACGAGCAAAGAGTCTTCCCTTATATTTGACTGAATTTCTTAGTTCATTGTAAAATCTCATTTAGAGTGAATTATATTTTTATGTCCGGGCCTTTGTAAAAATGACCAGGTTTTGTTATAAGAATGTAGTTCTTTCTTTACTGCCTTTTCTGAATAAGATTTACTAATTCTACTTTTTATTTCTTCAAATGAATTTGGAGTGCTACTAAGGAAATTGTTTGGTTTTGAATTAAATGACATTGAATTTTCTTCATAATATGGTGAAAATATTATATCATTTGTTATTTCTTCGACTCTGTTAACCTGTTGGTTAAGTATTTTTGAAGTGAAACTTCTTTAGAATCGTTGTGATTTCAAACCGGATGCAACGGAAAAAACGACAGGTAAGAGACACAAATACGAAAATGTGTAGGATGAAGCCAGGAAAGACTGAGACAGAAATAGACATATTATACTATTTTATGTTATCGACATATACATACATATATTATTTCTTTGGCACATTTGTCTATATGTTTACGAAAGCAAATGCGAGCCACATACATATGTACATACATTCATAATAACAAGTATCAAAGAGTCAACCTGTCGAAGCACTGACGCGACGACAAAGCGCCACAACGTTGTGTTGTTGGTAGAAAATCCGAGCTGTGCCGAAAGAAACTAACAAACGATCGCCGATTGTTACCGCTTCCCTTGCTGCTCGAATAGCTTCGCCAACAAGCTAGCGTATATATGTATGTTTTTGTATGAGCTTGAATACATATCGACGCTGATTTTTGCCAGCCACGGAAAAATATTTTAGAATTTACATATATTGTAAATCGACAACAGCTATGTTGCCACTTTTCTCACTTCGTTTTTAGAACAAACACCAGAAAGATGTTCAATTTATGATTTTTAGCTTTTGCCATCGTCGCGAAAGGACGCTTGTTGGCAAAGGCATGCTCGGGGAGATGTTACGGCGTCTGTTTTTATGAATGAAGCGAGGTCATTTGTAGAATTTGCGCCTGCGTTTATGAATGAAATCGTTTTTGTTGTAAAATTTACTACATTTGGGCTTTGCCAATTTGGCTGCCATATTGACTTGTGATGCTTCTGCTATTTAGACAATTGTTGTTTTGTAGAACAATGTTTCAATTTTTTGTTGCTGACATATTCACATGTGTACGCATATGTATGTTTGTATGCTTGTGAATTATTTGTTCGGCAATGTATACAAATATATGTACATTTAAGTATAAATGAATGTATATGAACATGTAGATCAATGCGCACACATGTAATACATTGATAAGTGATAAAATCATTATTTGAATTTCTGAGTGCACTCATGCGTATACATACATACATTTATATGAGCAGATAATAAGATTATGATATGAGCATGTGCTGAGACATAAGATTAATATGATAGAAGATGTACATAGTACATACATATGTATGTATTGTTGTGAAACATTTAATTTCTATTAGTAAGAAATATTATACAAAAATATTTACGGTATACTATATTATGTAAAAATCAAATAAAATTATTAAATATGCAAGTGCAAATTGACTATAAATATTATTATGTATGCATTCATACAAAATTATGAGTATATCATATTGAGTATCATAATTATTTTTACATGTCAATATGGAATTGCTGAGGGCAAAACACAAAAGCACATTCAAGCGATTTCCTGGTTGAAAGCAAAAATTGAAGCTTGAAAATATCAGATGGATTAGCAAATGGTGCGACGGGAAAATTAATTTTCATTGAATATAATGACAAAGGAGAGATAGGTCGTTTATAGCTAAAATTTCCAGAATCTCCCGAAATCGGAGAAAAATTGAGAAGAAAGGCAGCGGCATCAATTCAAAAAAATAATCTTCATCCACTGGCAGTACCAATAGATCGCTGAACATCATCTATACCACTAATACCCAATAAAACCGTTGTTGTAAAACGTAATCATTTCCCATTAGTCTCTGCATGTGCAATGACGATTCATAAGTCCCAGGGAGCTACTTTTGGTGAGATTGTATATGAATATGATAAATCACACGCTCAACAACTCCTGTACGTCGCATTATCACGAGTTACATCAATAAACGGTTTATATCTCGTTTCAAAAACAAAAATTATAAAAAATTTTACCATGGCCGAAGAGCGTCAGTATCTACTATTGATCTACAACATGAATTTCAAAGGCTGAACTTAAATCGACTTCAGACAATTCGAAATGCTTTATATGATTTCTTAAATAAAAGAAGAGGGATGTCACTGTTTACCTTTAACTGTCAAATACACAATATAGTGTCGTCGTCAATTTTTTTAATTCTTTCGGAGACATGGATGAATAATGAAGATATTGTAGACATTCCAAATTTTAATATTGTTGTTAATTACAAAAGACCACGTACGAAGGCAAGCGGAGTAGAAATTTATCACAACGTAAATGATGGAGCCCGTGTTGTTACGCCACAAACGGATCTCAATGCACAACAGTTGGAATCATTGTCTGTTCAGCTTTAGAAAGTTGGAGAAATATGTGCCTGTGAAATCAGAAATGTCCAGGGAGATTTAGTTCTGATTGTAGCAATTTATATCTCTCCCAACTAATCAATAAAAGCAATAATTGAATTTATACATGAAAATTTGATCAAATACACCCCAGAGGTATCGCAAGTTTTCAAAAAGAATTATGATAAAATTCCGATGATTTTAAGTGGGAATTTTAACATAAATTTTGCATCAGACTCAGCGCTTCCTTTGATTGAGTTTCTCGATACAACATTTAATTTAAAAATGTGTAACAGTCGCACTCAATCAACTACTAGATCAAAAACGGCAATAGATGCAGTATTCCAAAAATATATCAATCAAATTGAAACTAAAATATTTGTATCGTATTATAGTTATCATAAGCCTATTGTATCATTTGTGGAAACTGAAAATATGGAACTTGAGCAATAGATTATGCAACATATGTTAAATAAAATATAAAATATCTTTTAAAATTAATCAAAATAATTTCATTTTTAAACAATTAATCTTTGTAATTATCCTCCTGCTCTCTGAGAGCACTAGTCAACAACTCGGTATAAGGGAACTGTGGGACGGCATTTCAAATTCCTTACGTACAGCTGCAACCGAAACCATTGGTTTTCGGAAAGAGCAAAAGAACAGCTGGTACGACGAGGAGTGCCGTGTCGCAGCGGAGAGAAAACAGGCTGCCTACCTCGCAACGTTACGATCGACCACTACACGTGCGGGATGGGATAGATACCGAGAGTTGAGGAGGGAAGCGAGACGCATTTGCAGACAGAAGAAGAAAGAGGCCGAAATGCGTGAGTACCAAGAGCTTGATAAGCTGGCCGACAGGGGTAATGCTCAAAAATTCTACGACAAAATGCGGCGGCTTACAGAAGGTTTCAAGACCGGAGCATACTCTTGTAGAACCCCCAAAGGTGATCTAGTCACTGATGCCCAGAGCGTGGTTAAATTATGGAGGGAACACTTCTTCACACATTTCAAGCCTGCTGAAAGGCAGAGAACGCACAACACCAGGAGAAGGAGAACCCGATCCCCCAATCGATGACGATGGAGCAGACGTTCCATTACCCGACCATGACGAAGTTCGAAGAGCAATTGCCCGCCTGAAGAACAACAAAGCGGCAGGGGCCGACGGATTGCAGGCCGAGCTATTCAAACACGACGGCGAAGAACTAATAGGGAGCATGCATCAGCTTCTTTGTAAAATAGGGTCGGACGAAAGCATGCCCAACGATTGGAATTTAAGTGTGCTATGCCCAATCCATAAAAAGGAGACCCCACAATCTGCGCCAACTACCGTGGGATTAGCCTCCTCAACATCGCATATAAGGTTCTATCGAGCGTATTGTGTGAAAGATTAAAGCCCACCGTCAACAAACTGATTGGACCTTATCAGTGTGGCTTCAGACCTGGAAAATCAACAACCGACCAGATATTCACCATGCGCCAAATCTTGGAAAAGACCCGTGAAAGGAGAATCGACACACACCACCTCTTCGTCGATTTCAAAGCTACTTTCGACAGCACGAAAAGGAGCTGCCTTTATGCCGCGATGTCTGAATTTGGTATCCCCATAAAACTAATACGGCTGTGTAAAATGACGTTGAGCAACACGAAAAGCTCCGTCAGGATCGGGAAGGACCTCTCCGAGCCGTTCGATACCAAACGAGGTTTCAGACAAGGCGACTCCCTATCGTGCGACTTCTTCAACCTGCTTCTGGAGAAAATAGTTCGAGCTGCAGAACTGAACAGAGAAGGTACCATCTTCTATAAGAGTGTACAGCTGCTGGCGTATGCCGACGATATTGATATCATCGGCCTCAACACCCGCGCCGTTAGTTCTGCTTTCTCCAGGCTGGACAAGGAAGCACAGAAAATGGGTCTGGCAGTGAACGAGGGCAAAACGAAATATCTCCTGTCATCAAACAAACAGTCCACGCACTCGCGACGTGGCTCTCACGTCACTGTTGACAGTCATAACTTTGAAGTTGTAGATAATTTCGTCTATTTAGGAACCAGCATTAACACCACCAATAATGTCAGCCTGGAAATCCAACGCAGGATTGCTCTTGCCAACAGGTGCTACTTCGGACTGAGTAGGCAATTGAAAAGTAAAATCCTCTCTCGACGAACAAAAGCTAAACTCTATAAGTCGCTTATAATTCCCGTCCTGCTATATGGTGCAGAGGTTTGGACGATGACAGCAACCGATGAGTCGACGTTACGAGTTATCGAGAGAAAAATTCTGCGAAAGATTTATGGTCATTTGCGCATTGGCCACGGCGAATATCGCATTCGATGGAACGATGAGCTGTATGTGATACCCGTATATGACGACATTGACATAGTTCAGCGAATTAAAAGACAGCGGCTACGCTGGCTAGGTCATGTTGTCCGGATGGATGAAAACACTCCAGCTCTGAAAGTATTCGACGCAGTACCCGCCGAAGGAGGCAGAGGAAGAGGAAGACCTCCTCTCCGTTGGAAGGACCAAGTGGAGAAGGACCTGGCTTCGCTTGGAATATCCAATTGGCGCCACGTAGCGAAAAGAAGAAACGACTGGCGCGCTGTTGTTAACTCGGCTATAATCGCGTAAGCGGTGACTACGCCAATTAAGAAGAAGAAGAAGAATTATCCTACCCTTCATCTTAATGTTTTCGTTATTGGAAACAATTTTAATGTCGGCAAACACTAAGGCTTCGTCAACGTTTATAAAAGGGATGTTTTCATTTCTTAAAAATTCGTTTGTAATTTCGATTACTTTGACTGATGTGATATTAGAATTTAGATATTATATTCGATTTTGCCCAATTGATGGCATAAGATACATACATATGTGAATTAATTCATCTTTTGTTATTGCTAATTTATATTTATATTTAATTTGAAGTATTAGATCAATTGCAACTTATTTTTCTTCCATTACTGATTTGGATATTTTATTGGTGTTTTGTATTATTTCATTAATTATTTCGTTTGTTAATTTATTTATTACAACTTGTCTGTTGTTATTTTCTAAAACATTATTCATATTTTCCATCAAAATAATGTAATCGCTATGGTCAGGATTTCCTGCTATCCATTTCCAAGCTGATCCTATGTATTTATTTATACTGACTCCATTTAAATAATTTTTTGCCTGACTGAAAAGTGATGTTAGTATGGGTTTTGAAGGGATGGTTTGGTATTCATTCGTTAACTGTCGTCTCTATATGTCAAATTGTGTTGTCATAGTCCTGCAGTTGTATGATATGAAAAATTTTGAATGATCCTGTTTCTAATTTTGTCTATTGTCACTACTTGGCAAGACGAGTAGTCCAGGATCTTAACATTGTCACAGCCAAACTAGGAATTTAAACAAAATAAAACAAATTCTATCATAGTTATTCTAATTAATTTATTCTTATTTTTTTATCGTTTTATAAGACTTTTGTGAAATACTCTGTCTGATTCTGTTATAATTGTCGATGATTTGTTCCCCTTAACTATTTCTTTTTTTTAGCGAGAAGTCAATTTTCTGCCATATCTTCTGTTAATTTTTATATAATCTGCCTGTCTTACGGCGTAGCCTTTGAAAGCCGATTTCTTTTTATTGTGAAATTCCAAGTTTTTTTCTTGTTTGAGCTTCAGTCTTTGTATGTTATTTTGTCTGGCTTTCTCATATTGCTCGGAGCTTATGTAAACTTTGCGTTCGAAAAAGTTTCCGAGTGGTTTTTGTCCAGTTGTGGAGTGGAGTGTAAAATTGTATTCATAAACTGCCCTATCTAGTAGTTATTCAAAATTTCCATCTATGTATGTCCTCTTAAACTTTTTTCAAGAGTTGAGTGAAACCGTTCAATTTGTTCATTCGCTTTGCTTATGTGTGGTGGTGTCCTGTAGATTTTAAACCTTAATTGGTCTTCTAGCAAGAAAACTATGAAGTGACTGATTTTTCGTTGTCAATAATTACAGCTTCTGGTATTCCAAATGTGAAGAGTATTTGTCTGAGCGCTTCTGTATATCTTCTGTTGATCTGGTTTTAATTATTCTTGCCTGGGCATATTTAAAATATTTATCTATGGCTGTTAGTATTAATTTTTTCTCTGCTATAAATATGTAGATATGAAGAATTTATCCTGGATATTCAGGAATTGGGACATGTTTTATCCAGTGCAAGATCAATTGTGCCATTACGCACAACCAAACGACGTAAATTTAAACATATTTAAATCTTTAACAACATTCAATGAATATAGAAACTGGACGGACAGTATGCAACAGCCGTAGAGAACATTCCAGCAACCCATGTCCAGTCATCAACGGCAGCAAGCAGAAGAACCGATGATCGTCGACTCATCAGCCAGATTTAAAAGATCGACACGACAAAACTACGATGGAATCAAGCAAATGTTGACACTAATAATATTAATTCAACTGCTCCTACAGATAAAAGTTACTGTTAGTACAGTAACTTGGACGGAAGGTACTAACATCAACAGGTTCTTCGTACATATACTAAGAAGAAAGCTATTTATTCCACATGGTAAAATTAACAACCATATTGGAATATTAAGAAACCTAAGTCGCATCACTACAAAACGGAACCGTAGTAGACTCTGCTTTATTAGACGAAATAACATTAACTATCCCTCTGCGAATGGTAGGCACCTTCTCGTGGTGCAGGGGCTTAGGCGCAAGGCATACTCGGTACCCCCCAACCGGTGTGGGTGGGGTTAATTGACACTGCCCAGGCAGAATGTCGGGTGCCGCATGCGTGCGGCAACCAAGAGCTACCACCTCCTATTCCAGGGTGTTATGCGACTCCCGTGCCAATTGGATGACTTGCAGCCAGGAGGTAAATTCGGCTGTATTCTAGTATTCTTACCGCGTCAAGGGGCTCCGGCGTGGAGGACCCTTAGTTCCCCTATAGAAAGGTAGACCCGACAGCTCACCGCGTCGAGCCAAGGGTCGTAAGAGCATGATGAGTATACAACAAGAACAAAAATCAACAACAACAACAACACCAAACAGCCCAACAACACAGGACAACGGCAAGGAAAAGGCAATCGGCGCAGCTGCAGGGGGTCAAGGAGATAAGCGGAAATTTAGCATCATGACGCTCTCTCGCCAGAGGAACGGGTGCTGTTTGAGGAGCATGCCAGGGAGGATGGCGACGACATGCGCTCATGTAGCGGCGCTCGGCAGGCGAAATCGACTGTGATCGCTGATGAAGCTGCGAGCACCACCAAGACCCCTTCGGTAGGCTTAGCTGCTCAGATTCGGGGGAATCACATCAGGCAGAGACCGATGGTGCTCGTAAAAGGAGGAGGAAGCGCAAAAAGGGTGGGCAACGCCCTCTTCCAGCAGGTGGCAAACCCGGCGGATGCGATGACCCTCACAGGAAGGGGATGAGCGGTGCCAGCCTGAAGTGGTACCTGCGGCACCTCCGGGATGGGAAGACGACCGAGGCATCGGAGGCTATGGCCAAGAGCAGAAACAGAGAGAACAGTGTATCTCTTGCAAACGGGCGTGGAAGGACCGCGTATGCTCGCGCACAAGTCAGCGGGACTAGTAACCGTGGCCTGGTTTGCGCAACCTTGACCGCAATGCGAGGTGACGGAAGGGCAACGCCCTTGGCCACTTATGCTCAAACCGCGAAGCGGAAGAGCGAGCAGATGACGCCGCAGGAGCCCACCAGCTCTAAAAGGATGAAGGGCAGTACTACTAAAACAGCCGGAAGCCAACCGTCCGCACCGATTCACCACCGGGTTGAGGAGGGGCGGCGCAGATATGCGGATGCTGTTAGAGGCATCCGCATGGCCGTACTGATTACCCGGCAGAGTCGCTGGAGTCGGAGGAGCTCACCGTGCTCCAGGCCGTCCTCAAAGAAGAGGTATTCAGAGGGAGTGAATACGCGGCGTTTTTCCTTGGGGTGGAGTTTAAAGGAGGCATGGTGCAGGTAGACTGCAAGGACGAGACGTCCGCCAACTGGCTACGGGAGTTCGCCCCAAAATTGGAAGGCTGGACCAAGAACCCCAAAATTGGAAGGCTGGGCGCAAGAAAGCAGATAAGGCTGCTTCTCAACCCAGCGGGACTACCGCTAAACAGGCTGCGACTGTGGCGGCCTCGGAGGTGGAGAGGATGCAGGTGGATGAGATTGTGAAACAACCCAGCAAAAGCAGGAGTCCTACCCTCCACGCAGGAACTCCTCGCTGGGCTAGGAGACCCGATGGATCGCAGCGCAAATGACGACAGGGATGAGGGTTTGCCCCTAGGAATGCAAACATCGTGAAATGAAACATCGATGGTTCGATGTATCGATGTTTCTTCAAACAACATCGATGTATCGAAACATCGATGGATTTTTGACCTTTTTTAACGTATTTTATTAGTGAGCATAAAAAGCTTATTTCAGAACCATAAATAAGTGAAATACAGTAGTACGCCTTTAATTCATATATATTTTAGCTACCCATTAAAACCCTTTCTCAATAAATAAAAGATATAAATAGTTTTTGAACAAACAACAAATTATTTATTTAAAACAGAATTTAAAAATAACAATTTGGAAAGTCTTTTCCCTGTCAAGCTATTTTTTTGCTGTGTGATCGTTGCTCCAGCTTTAGAAAACAGTCGTTCACTAGGGACTGAAGTGGCCACAACGGATAAATATTTGGAAGCTTGTTTATACAATTCAGGAAATACATTTTTCATATCATCCCACATTTCTGTTGGATTCTGATTGATAGAAGCAACAGCTGATCCAAGATACATTTGCACTTCAACTTCCATTGTTGTAATAGAAGAAAAATTGGAAAACTTACATTTCATATTTTGGTGGGCCAATTGTTTATGATGGCTCCAAATATCAAACGGGTTTTCAGTTGCACACTCATCCGAAGATTCCGACATACTAACGCCATTATTTGCATCCTTTATGAAATTATTTAAATACAAAACCGTTTTGTTTTTAGGCAATTCATCTTTAAAATGCAGAAATTTGAATCTCGGATCCAATACAGTAGCCAACGCCAGATCTGAATTAAATTCAAGTTTGTCAAATCTCTTATTCATGTTCTTTTGCAGTTCACTTTTTAGCTACCCTACAATAGCGTCTTGAGCTGAAATTTTTGTCACAGCTTCAGTTAAACAGCTTACTAAAGATATAACCTTGCTGATGGTAATGTAGGTATCAGCCGAAATCTCCCTGGTCACAATTTCAAAACACTTTAATAATTCAATCACCTCCTTAATTTTGTTCAGCTCGGAGGCATTAACCATAGAGGGTGCTTCTGGACGAGTGAGCAGTACTTCACTTTAAATAGGGGCTAACTGGACAAATCTCTCTAACATATAAAAACATGAATTCCATCGCGTTCTTACGTCAAGAATCATTTTCTTGGTATTACTTGTAGAAGCCCCACTGTCTATTTGTTTCTTCCGCAATTTATCACTGGCATTAACACTTCTTTAATAAACTTAACAATGTCGCGCACCTTATTTATCAAAGCTGATCCTTCCGTGGACTTATATGTATATTGATTACGTTACAACCAAATTAAGCGTGTGTGCGAAGCAGGGTGTTATTTTTTTCGTCAAACAAGCTTCTATTTAATTTCATCATGGTTGAATCATTATCAGTTACACAAGCAGAAACTTTATTTATAGAAACGTTCCACTCATTGAAAAGTTTAAACATAGTTTCTTCTAAATAAGTTGCTGTATGACTTTCGTGCAGTTCGATTACTCCTAACGTCCCACTCAACAAACGCAAATTGTCCAAAAAATTAATTGTTACCCCAAGGAACGACTGATTTTTCATTGTCTCCGACTAAAAGTCATACGTTAGGCAATAACTGTCGCACTTACGAATATACTCTTTGAAAATTGAAGACAGCGCTTCATATTTTTCATCCACTCGTAATTTTATTGTTTCTCTACTTGGAACTTTAAAAAGCGGAACCAGTTCTTTCAACATCTGCAGAAAACCTTTTCCTTCTACGGTAGAAAATGGCTTGTTGTCCATTATAATATATTTCACAATTGCTTCAGTAATTTTCCTTGATTTAGGGCCATCTTGGTAAGAAATACTTTTGACCTGCTCAAAAAAGTCTTTCATTAGGTTGGATCAGCGCCGTGTCGGCGCAGTAACAATTAGTTTAATATAAGTTTAATATAAGTAGTTCACTTTTACTTTGCTCTGTTGTACTTGTTCATTTCTAATAAACTTCGTGTGAATTTATGATCGTAGTAGCCTTTGCATTTTTGTTTCTCCAACGCCTGTGAACTGTAACTAAACGAATAAAGCTGAGAGCGAGGTGAGAGCTAAAGGCTCTGCCGAGTGTGGCCCTGAATGCGTGTATGTTGCTGAATTACAAAAGGTAACGAGTAGGTGTAATGGTGGTTGAATTGCGTCAGCCAACGCAATGTCCTTTTGTACAGAGAGATAAACGGTGTTCAGGGACTCACTGCGCGAATCAGTCCGCGTTACAGTTTTCTAATAAAATAATAAAAAAATAAATAAAATTAATAAAAAATAATAAAAATAATGTCCATTCCGGCATCAGAAGTGGGATCGATTCCGCCTAAAGAAATTCCAAACGATTGTTGGCGTGCACTGTTGGAGTCCCAAAATCAAAATTTCGTGGAACTAATTAAAGCAATGCAAAAACCTGCAACTTTGCAAACAAAAGCCATTTCGCTTCCGAAGTTTGATCCTGATTGTGCTGGCGCTGATCCAAATTCATGGTGTACAACGGTCGACATGATTTTAACCGAAAATCCTTTAGTGGGTAGTGCACTCATCATGTCTTTGAGTAAGTCTTTGGAAGGAGCCGCTTCGCAGTGGTTATCGCAAATTTGCTTTGCCGGCATAACGTGGCAGCAATTTAAAGACTTGTTCGTGCAGCGTTACGTGGGTGCAGAGACTTCAGCGGCCACATTGATGCACATTTTGAATGGTCGTCCAAAAGATGGCGAGTGCCTTTCGTTGTATGGAAGTCGTCTGGTAACATCCCTTGTGTCAAGATGGAAGGCAATGAACACTGAGGAGATTGCTGTGTCTGTCGTTCTTGCGCATGCTGCGCAGTTCGATAGCAGATTGCAGCGTTTGCTTTTTACAACAAATATCAAAACAAGAAACGAGCTTCAGCAGGAACTTAAAGCTTTTGCGTTCGGAAAGCGGAAGGATTCCTCAACTTTTGATAATTCTACGTATCCAGAAAACAAGAAGTTGAAGTTATCATATGTGAAGTGCCATTTTTGTGGAAAAGCGGGTCACAAAATCGCAGACTGCCGTTTAAAAAGGAATAAACCAAACTACACTTCAAGAGCTAATCCTTTGCAGAGCAGTTCATCGCTGGACAGAAATCGATCAACGCTTACGTGCTTCAAATGTGGAGTTGCTGGTCATATAGCAACAGTGTGTCCAAAGGGTAGCAGTACATCTTCGAGCGGTAAAAAGGAAAACGTATACGAGAGGAGGGTGAACGTATGTACAGTAGCTGAGCCAAGGGGAATGCTGTTTCAGTCTGGTGAGTCGTATCCATTTTGTTTTGACTCCGGGGCTGAGTGTTCACTTGTAAAAGAATCTGTATCAAACAAATTTTTCGGAAAAAGAATTAATAATAATGTAGTATTAAGAGGTATCGGCAATGCCGCTGTGTGTAGCACATTACAGATTTTATCGGATGTCGTTATTGAAGGACATGCCCTAGAAGTTTTGTTTCATGTAATTTTAGATTGTCATTTAACGTATGACGTGATAATTGGTCGTGAAATTCTGAGCCAAGGTTTCGGAGTAGCAATGTCGCTTGACAGTTTTAATATTTTTATTTCGAAAAACGTAAATACATGTTCGGTATCTGTTGGTTACAAAGATTTTATAAATAAAGACGCGGAGTTAAGTGAGCATGATAAAGGGCGTTTGTTGCAAGTTTTAAAAGAATATTCAAATTATTTTATTGATGGAATTCCGCAGACTAGGATTAATACTGGTCAGTTAGAAATACGTTTGGTTGATCCAAATAAGACCGTGCAGAGGCGACCCTATAGACTTAGCTCGGAAGAAAAAGAGGTTGTTCGAAATAAAATAGGTGAGCTATTGAAGTTTAATATTATTCGACCTAGTTGTTCTCCTTTCGCAAGCCCGATGCTTCTCGTTAAGAAAAAGAATGGTACCGATCGTCTTTGCGTTGACTACCGAGAACTCAATGCAAATACTGTCTCTGACAAATATCCGCTACCACTTATATCTGATCAGATAGCTAGATTACGTGGGGCAAAATATTTTTGTTGCCTTGATATGGCAAGTGGGTTTCATCAAATTCCTATTCATCCTGATTCTATAGAGCGTACTGCGTTCGTTACTCCAGAGGGTCAGTACGAATATTTGAGGATGCCATTTGGCCTTAAGAATGCGCCGTCAGTATTTCAACGTGCTGTCATGACAGCTTTAGGTGAACTTGCTCATTCTTTTGTCATCGTGTATATGGATGATATTATGGTCGTTGCTACTACAAAGGAGGAGGCGCTTGACCGATTGAAAATAGTTTTAGATGTTCTCACCAAGGCAGGGTTTTCATTTAATATTTCAAAATGCTCGTTTTTAAAATCGAGTGTTGAGTACCTTGGTTACGAGATAAAAGCGGGAGAGATTCGACCTAATCCACGTAAGGTGCAAGCGTTAAGAGCTTTACCTCCTCCTCAATCTGTTACACAGTTGAGGCAATTTATAGGGTTATCATCGTATTTCCGACAATTCATTCCTAAATTTTCACAAGTGATGAAACCTTTATATTTTCTTACCTCCGTCAAGAGTAGTTTTGTTTGGAAACCTGAAAGTGAGGAGATACGCCAGAAAATTATTTTTGTTTTAACAAATAAACCGGTGTTAACCATTTTTGACCCCCAATTCCCAATAGAGCTGCATGCTGATGCCAGTTCTGATGGTTATGGGGCAATCCTATTGCACAAAATCGAGAATAAGCCTCATGTGGTTGAGTATTTTAGTAAAAGAACGTCGCCAGCCGAATCCAAATATCATTCATATGAATTGGAAACATTGGCGGTTGTTAATGCGGTTAAGCACTTTCGTCATTATTTGCAAGGTCGAAAATTTACGGTGTTCACAGATTGTAATTCTTTAAAAGCTTCAAGAAATAAAATTGATTTGACTCCCAGAGTTCATCGCTGGTGGGCATATTTACAATCATTTGACTTCGATGTCGAGTACAGAGAAGGAAAGCGTATGGCGCATGTAGACTTCCTTTCTCGTAATCTATTACCATCAGAAAATCAACCTGTTGATAAGGCTGTAGAAAAACGTATAAATTTGGCAGAAATTTCTGACGACTGGCTTCTTGCAGAACAACAAAGGGACCCAGAAATAATATCCATTGTTTCCAAGTTGCGTAATAATGAACTTGCCGAAGATGTGGCAAGAACGTACGAGTTGCGAGCGGGAACCCTTTATCGTAAAATACAGAGAAATGCCAAAACGCGATGTTTACCTGTTGTACCTAGGTCCTTTAGGTGGTCCGTGATAAACCATGTGCACGAGTCAATTATGCACCTTGGTTGGGAGAAAACTCTTAGTAAAGTGTATGATTACTATTGGTTCGAAAATATGTCCAAATATGTTCGTAAGTTTGTCGACAATTGCATTACATGTAAACTGTCTAAACCAACGTCGGGTAAAATTCAAGCAGAGCTTCATCCTATCCCAAAAATTGGTATACCATGGCATACTGTTCATATGGATATAACCGGAAAATTAAGTGGTAAAAACGATATGAAAGAATATGTAATAGTTCAAATCGATGCCTTTACCAAATTCGTTTATTTACACCATACTGTCAATATTGATGCTGCAAATTGTGTAAAGGCTTTGAAGTCGTCAATATCGGTTTTTGGGGTACCTACACGTGTTATCGCTGACCAGGGTAGATGTTTTGCTAGTAAGGATTTCCGTGATTTTTGTTCTTCCCAAAAAATAGAGTTACATTTAATAGCGACCGGTGCAAGTCGCGCTAATGGACAAGTTGAGCGTGTGATGAGTACGTTAAAGAGTCTTTTGACCGCAGTAGAAACCAGCAAGCGCTCTTGGCAAGATGCATTAAAAGAAATACAACTGGCTTTGAATTGCACGACCAATCGTGTGACTAAGGCTAGTCCTTTAGAGTTGCTTATTGGAAAAGAGGCACGGCCATTTGGTCTCATTCCAATAAGTAACAAGGAACAGAACGTGGACATCTCTGCTTTGAGAACTCAGGCTTTAGAAAATATTGAGCGCAATTCTTGTTATGATAAATCTAGATTCGATAAAAATAAGGCAAAAATTGTAAAGCATAATGTCGGTGATTACGTTTTGTTAAAGAATGAAGAACGACATCAAACGAAATTAGATCCTAAGTTCAGAGGTCCATTTTTGGTGGCTGAGGTATTAGACGGAGATAGGTATGTGTTGAAATCATTAACAAACAAGAGGACATACAAGTATTCACACGAGTATTTGAGAAAATTACCTGAAGGACAGGTTGCCACAGAGTTGGGTGATGAAGTTAGTACTGGAGCGAATGTTGACAATGAAGACGTTGAAAGAGACGTCAATGCAATAAAAAGGCAATAGATCGCACCGCAGTCACTACATTGCAAGCTCAAGTGCGAACAGAAATGTTTGTTCATGGCGGGTGGCGCAGTTGGTGCTGTGGCGGGGATCTAGTAGTGATGTATATTGATTATGCATGTTATCATTATGAGGTTTATAGAGAGCCTCAAGGAGAATGTACTAAGTAAAGTTCTATTTAAATCTTGTGGTAACTGTCATTTCAGGAATGTTATATTTGATAAATGATGATACCTGAAGTCTATACCTTGTCACACAGAAATGGAAGTCTGAAAAAAAAAAAAAAAAAAAAATGCAGAGTGTAACATTACGTCTTTAATTTCTTTTAGACACACCCGAGGACGTGTGATAGTCAGGAAGGCCGTGTCGGCGCAGTAACAATTGTAGTTTAATATAAGTAGTTCACTTTTACTTTGCTCTGTTGTACTTGTTCATTTCTAATAAACTTCGTGTGTTTTTATGATCGTAGAAGCCTTTGCATTTTTGTTTCTCCAACGCCAGTGAACTGTAACTAAACGAAAAAAGCTGAGAGCGAGGTGAGAGCTAAAGGCTCTGCCGAGTGTGGCCCTGAATACTTGGATGTTGCTGAATTACGAAAAGTAACAAGAAGGTGTAATGGTGGTTGAATTGCGTCAGCCAATGCAATGCTTTTTGGAGTGTGAAGATAAACGGTGTGTTCAGGGACTCATTGCGCAAATCAGTTCGCGTTACAGTTTTAATAAAATAAGGAAACCAATAATGTCTTGCAAATAGAATGTCAACGGAATTGCTGAGGCCATTCCGGCATGTACATATTTAAACGTCTAACGCAATTATTTACATATATTTTATATTCACTACACCTGTAATAAAGTTGTGATTGACAACAGATGAATTCGAAACAAAACTTATATTAAACGCTCAAAAACAATTTCTAACACACATAGCCCGAAATAGACTGTCACACAAAATGTATTTTCGATTAATTCATAATTCATAAGCGAATTCTCAGTATTATTATGCGCATTCAACCAACGAATGCTTTTTGAGAAAAACATCGATGTTTCAGAAACATCGATGCATCGTTTGCATCCCTATTTACCCCTCATCGAACCACTATTATAGGGGCCGTCAACATAGAAGTCGGCCAGGTGAACCTGTATCACGCGGCGGCAGCTTCGGCTGTCACAACGAGCAGGTTCACATCGGATAAACTGGGCATCCTGCTGATTCAAGAGGCTTGGGACCTAGAGAGACCTAGAACTTGTATAGTGGTCAGGAATAATATTGAATTCTTCTGCATTTCAGAGTTCCTGACGCAGGATCCGGTGGCGGTGCAAGCCAGAATCTTTGAAGGCAAAGACTTCGTCCTGGCATCCGGCTATTCTCAAGGGGAGGCATCCACAGCACCCCCAGAGGTAATGGAAAGGCTGGTGGAGTACTGCAGGAGGCTGCTCCTAATCGTTGGCTGTGACGCTTACGCCCACCAAATGGAATGGGGCAGTAAGGACTGCAACGCAAGAGGTAAGTCTCTCTTGGAGTATATATTAGGCAGTAACATAGCTATAGAGAATGTGAGGTGTGAACCCACCTTCATAACAATAAGCAGGAGAGAGGTGCTTGACATCACCTTCAGCAACGAGACTGCGAACGGATTAGTCTCACAATGGAGGATTTCAAGGGAGTCCTCCTTGTCAGACCACAGAATTGTAAGGTTCGCTCTAAAGGTAGAGGTCAGACAACTCCCCCCTAGACGCTACCCTCTGAGGGCAAACTGGGATACCTTCAGGGAGATGCTAAGTGAGGAATTGCGCAGAGAGGGGCAGGGGAATAGCGTTACCGGCCCAGGAATGGTGAGTAGGTTATCTGCGCTGAACGGGTCAATCATTAACGCGTATCATGGCAGTTGCCCCCTAAAAGTGCCCACAGACAGAAGCAACTGTCCCTGGTAGTCAAGGAAACTTGCAGATTAACAAAAGGAAACGTACGGAGGTCTGGGAGGAATATAGGGGCAACCTCATCTTATATAGTAAGGAGATTAGGTCTGCAAAGTAGGCAAGCTTCAAAACAAGTGACGGGACATTTACGACCAGCGCAGAAGACAGAGCTACGGAGCTTCTGCGGGCGTACTTCCCGGAGACAAATCGGGAAGACCAGTGTCTACCCGTGATCAAACACAGACCATCCCGCTTGGATTGGATAATCGGTATGCAATTATACACTGCGGATTCTGTCAAGTGAACAATGGCGTGGTTTGAGAAATTCAAGTCTCCGGGAGTGGATGGCATCTTTCCAGCGCTTTTACAACAGGTGGAGCAGATTCTGCTGCCATACCTGGTTTGGCTGCTGACGGAGAGCTTCGCAATGGCGTACATCCCTGAATTATGAAGAACGGCTAATGTGATCTTCATATCCAAAATAGGAAGGAAAGACTATTCACTGGCTAAATCCGCCCTACAGCCCAGATAAATCTACTCAGTCCTATTACTTGCCGAACAAACCCTTTATATACTTCCTCTTTATCGGAGTCTAATTATATCATATTCTTCACTGTTACCATGGACATCAGCATGTCTCGGAACCCATTGCAGGTTTAGCGTGAAATATGATGTTAGATCCACTAAGAAATCAAGGCATCAATGGCGTACATCCCTGAATTATGAAGAACGGCTAAGGTGATCTTCATATCCAAAGTAGGAAGGAAGGACAATTCACTGGCTAAGTCCCTCAAGCCATTTAGTCTAACTTCTTTCCTATTAAAAACTATGGAAAAGATCGTAGGCCATGAAATAAGGTCGAAGGCGCTGAGGAGTGCACCCCTGCATGCTGCTCAGCATGCATATAGAGCGGGCAGATCTACCAATACTCTATGCCAGTTAATCTCTAAGATGGAGAGTTCACTGGAGAGAGGGGAAGTGATGCTTTGCGCCTTCTTGAATATCGAAGGTGTATTTGACAACATGTCTCACAGGAGTATAGCCAGAGCAGTGAAGAAAAGGAATGTGGCAGCACCGGTGAGTAGATGGATAGAGGCCGCATGCGCACCGGAATTGCTGAGTCCACAGTAGGAGATACAAGGATTCGTCTTGGATCAATAATAGACTACCCACAGAGGGGTGTGCTATCACCCCTGCCATGGAGTTTTGTCGTGGATGGCCTGCTAGCACTGCTAACGAACAATGGGACCCGCTGCCAGGGCTATGCGGACGACATTGTAATTATAGCCAAAGGTAAATTTGAGGACACTCTCTGCAACCTAATACTAAGAGGTTTAAACCTGGCAAAGGGGTGGTGTAGTGGGGTTGAACTGAATACCAATCCCTCCAAGATGACCGTAGTCCCGTTCACAAGACGTAGATTCCTACCCGGTCCCAGGAACCTCACACTTGGGGGTAGAGAGATAGAGATGACCAACAAGGTCAAATATCTCGGTCTCACGCTGGATTCTACTTTGTTGATGGAAGCAGCATGTAAACCTGACTTTGGTCAAAGCTACAAAAGCATTAATGGTGTGCAATCGGCTGGGGGGAAAATCCTGGCGCTGTAAGCCAAGGATCGTTAGGTGATTATACACCTTGATTGTGCGATCGATATTCACGTACGGAGCGGTGGCCTGGGCCTCAGTAGCGTCGCAGATCTCGGTAGGGCTCCAACTATCGAAACTGCAACGACTAGCCTGTGTCTGCATGACGGGCGCAATGCGCACTTGTCCAACGGCAGCACTGGAGGTCGTGCTTGAACTCACACCGCTTCATTCAGTGATCGGTCACACTTCAAGCACACACTTCTGCAAATAACGGCAGAGGGGTATGGCCAAGGCAAGGTAATCTCGTCTCAGAGGATGGAAGAGATAAATGGCAATATATCATTAGCCCTCCTCCCGAAGGTCAGCATTACCAAAAAAGTTAACTTCAAGAAGAAATTTAAGGTTACCCTCGGCAGCAAAGATGATTGGAATGACCCCACTCTCGAACTTATGCTGAGGAATAGTACGTTTAGGTGGTACACCGACGGCTCGAAAACGTCGGAGGGAATCGGTGCAGAAATAGCGGGTCCACTCACCAAGCTCTCCATAACTATGGGAAGCTTTCCGAGCATTTTTCAGGCAGAAGTCTTTGCCATAAGTCGGTGCATAGAGATAAACCTCCATCACAACCATAGCAATGAGCGTATAACCATACTTAGCGATAGTTAAGCGGCACTGAAAGCGATCTCCTCCGAGATCAAATCGCTACTAGTGCAGGAGTGTAGAGAACGGCTGAACAGCCTAGCGGAACAGAACCAAGTGCACCTAATCTGGGTACCTGGTCACAGAGGTACAGCTGGTGATGAATTTGCTGATAAGCTCGCCCGCTCCGCAGCCTCTACCAATATGGTAGTACCCGAATCCTTTACTGGGGTGGGTCCCCATACCGTAAAGGAACTGCTCCGCAAGGAAAAAGGAGTGGGCAGAGAAAAGCATTGGCAGCGAATACATGATAAGTTGCTAATCGGGGAGTACAATCTGAGCAGGTTTAAAGTTGTAATTACCTCCCTAGGGATAAACTCAGGCTACTGGTCGCATTTTCCACCGGCCACTGCAAGCTGAATAGGCATTTATAGTATAACATGGGCCTATCGTTTTGCCCTAAGTGCCGTTTCTGCGACAGGGAGCCTGAAACACCGGAACACCTGCTAATCGACTGTACAGCAGTCTGCAGGATTAAGGCTCTTGGATCCATGTTTCCGGATAGGGATCGCATCGCCTCACTAGCTCCCGGCAGAATATTGGACTTTGTCAATGTGCTGGGGCTAAGTGAGTCCTTGTGATTTAGGAGAGGGCACAATAGACCTAAGGTCACGGTGCATTCCTCATTTATCAATCTTATCTTATCTTATCTTACATTAATAAACAGAATCGAAGTCCTCAGAGATCAACATTTAACACGTAGAACAAAAAGAGCACTAAACTTTTTAGGTGGTACATTTAGTTTTATAAGACAAGTACCAGACCACGATGACACAATCAAAATTAAGCAAAGAATTAACGAAATAATAATCAATAACAATAAACAATTGTAAAAATGAGTAAATATGTTTGTAAACAAATAAAAGCCAATAATTGTAACACAAAAGAAAAAAATAATGAACCTATCAAACAAATAAATGAAGGTAATATAATTATCGAAGAAATTCATGTAATTAATAAAAAAATTTATTATGGAACTAATCTCTTACAATTTATAGACACTATCGAAATATACTTTGACAGATTCCACAATCAAAAAGAAGAAATTAATGAATATATAAAAATACTTACAGAAGAAAAAAAAGTAAACTTCTTGAAATATTGGAAAGTAGTAAATTTTCAAATATTCAAAAATTACACCCTTTCCTAATACCATTTGAAGAACATCCTGTAAGAACTACATTTATAACTATCAAAATACTTTATATACTTAAAATCTCTATATATAGTATATATCAATTAAAATATATTTTTCTATATTAAAACGTTAGAAATTCGGACCACAAGAGAAAAGACAAAAACGATATGAGCAGATACTGAGAGAACTAGGAATGGAGCATATAATCAAAGAAAATTTCATACCCCTATTATAAAGCAGGAGCTTTATTTATAAGAGAATGGGGAATTATTGCCTACATTACGAATTCTGGACACGAAGCAGTCGTAAGTGGCGAGCGATAGAAAGGCGGGACTAAAAAATATTGTGCGCTAATCACCCTGGATGTGAAGAATGCCTTCTACTCAGCAAAGTGGGCAAACATAATCAAGGCTCTGTACGACATACGTACTACTCAATATCACATGGAAATGGTTATTAGTTATTTTGAAAACACGCGACTTCTATTCGATGAAGGAATCAAGAGCTACTCTATTTCGAATGGAAGACCGCAAGGCTCGGTACTAGGCCCCCTTCTATGAAACATATTGTATGATGGGGTTCTAAGGAGACACCAACCCAAGGTTATTAAATTAGTTGCATACGCAGGCGATCTTATTGTGGTAGCATTGGCTAAACATCTGGATGACCTTCGGGGCAAATGCAATGATCGCATAAACGGTCTGAGCGAATGGTTCTCCTCAATGAGTTTGGATGTGGCTGAGCAAAAGACAGAAGTCTTGCTCATAAGTACAAGAAAAGTGGAGGTAAGTATATCTCTCGCCATAGGGGAGAGCGAGATTCATTCACAGCCACACCTAAAAAGTAATAGTAGGCTCAAGGCTCAAATTTAAGGATCACCTAGAATACACTGCAGGTAAAGCGAATAAAATCCTGAATTCCTTATCAAAAATGTTGGCAAGTAAAGGCTGCCTACGTTCCAGCCGGCGTTTTTTACTCGCAAAGGTAATGAGATCCAGGCGCTAGGTATCAAGGCATAGTGGCTGTCGGCACTAAGAGTTATCAATGCTTTCCGAACAATTTCAAGTGATGCTGCTGAAGTAATAGTCAGTATGATTCCCAATGACGAGCGAGTATACAAATTATCAGGCCATTTATTGGAGCCTAAAGAGAAAAGAGAGTGAAAAGCGTAACGATATGGCAGCAGCGGTGGCACACCTCACTCAAAGAACGGTGGACCTATAGACTCATACCTGATATCCATTCCTGGATCGACAGGCGATATGAGGACCTGGAATTCCACCTAACCCAAATACTGAGTTGATATGAGTACTTTAGAAACCACCTTTACAGACTCCAGTACGACATCAGTCCGAATTGTAGTACAGAATGATTTGAAGACTATGAGCATGTATTCTATTACTGAAAACTTAAAACTACATTCGGTGGTAGTTTTATAGAGCGTGTAGGCGTCCATCAGTCCGTGCCATAAAAGAGACTTAAATGTGCTATCACTCCCACGAAGGAATACTTAATCAGGTGGTTCCGTGCGAATATTTTAAGTTGGAAGTACGTAAGGTTTAGCGGATAAAAGTTTCGCACTCCGGCTTTTGATGCTTCCCCCTAAAAAAAAATCTCTGGTGTGTAGTAACATAACAATTACTGTATTATTACCTGTTCACTTGTGAAGAAGTCAAAATAGCCAAGGTACCGTAATACAGATTTTTTGTTTTCCCACGTCTTTTTCAAATAAGGCAACAAAATTCGTTCGAAGTCCTCACGATCAAGTGCAAGCAGTTCCACTTCCGCTAGTTAACAAATATATTTATATTAGTAGGTAATATTAAGAATATGCAGTAATTTGAATTCAATACTTGTCCAGCTTTGAATAATAATTATGGACAAATCTTATATATATGTATATAAGTATCTTGAAAACTCATATCAAGTTTTGAAAGGTCTTAAGGACACTGTTATTCAAACAGCTGCACGACTACATAAGACATGTGTATTTTACTATTTGAAAGATGTCGCTGTGTTCAGCACATAAAGCACTTAAATATAAAATATATATACGATACGCATTTTACATCAAAATGTCCATACACGACACACAAGTGCGTTCGACCGGTATGTGTGCGCATGCGGTATACTCGTGTATGGGCTTGTGCGCGTACCGATCCATGTTCGCGAAAATGTTTGATTTTTTACGATCGGTGCGCGAGTTAGCAGATAGCCTAAGTAAATTTCACACTTAACCTAAACAAACAATAAAATTCCTGCATTATAAACACAACAGACAGAATTCCATAACGAAAAACTGATAAGCATAACAAAACTATCTTTGTTCTAGCAAGATAACAGATATCGAATTACAGCTAAGAAGTTGCATGCAGATAACAGCAGCAGCATTCCATAAGTATAAATAGCACTAAGATTATAAAATGTAGTCAGTAAGAAATTATGAATAAAAAAGGCAACACGAAAATAAGTGTACTACCCAAATAAATATAATTTCTTTCTCTCGCGACAAACAACAGTTTGTTAACTGTTGGCTCAACCGTTCTTTTCGTTTGAACTGAACCTGCCATATCCTGACATAAAGGGATAAAACTTAAATCCACGTTCTTGAAGAAGGAATAAAATAAGTTCCTGAAAAATTGGAAGCAGCACCGATAAAGATCGGAATTACGCTGGAATCTCATAAAAAGAGACAAAATCTGTTCAATTTGCGTCGTCCCTTATTGAACACCAACTTCGATATGTCTGCACAGGAGATTGCAAATCTTAGGGCTCAAATTGCTGCTTTAACTTCATCTCTAACTGAGAACTAATAAAGAGTGGCTACCCTGGAGAACAGTCTGCCATCAAATGTGACAATTACGGATCAGCACGAAGACTGCAAAAAAAACATAATCAACGAAATGCATATTAACCTGGATATTTTTAAAGCATTGCCAGACTTCACGGACAATATAAATCAATACAGATCCTGGAGAAAATGTGCGTGGACGCACATGGAAAACACAAAAGAATATGCCACAACCCCGACATATTATACCGCACTTTCGATATTGCATTCGAAAATTCAAGGAGAAGCAGCCGATATTTTAATCAACCACAATACGAAGTTCAACCTCTACTCAATCATAAATCGCCTCCACTACACGTATGAGGACCAGAGACGTTATTACGTCTTACTAGACGAAATGAAAAGTATTACGCAAAACAAACTTACGCTGGCGGAATTTCATTGTGAAGTCAGCAGGGCATTGAATCTTGCTCTAACAAAAATTGAAATGGGAAGCTCACTTGACCCATCAGAAATGCAAAAGTATTCGAATCCAGAAGCCGTGAGAACGTTTATTCATGGCTTCAACAGCAAGTATACAAGCGGCACCCTCTACAGCCACAATCCAAAGGATTTAGAAACCGCCTACGCCATCGCAAGTACGATATACCACGAGAACGAGAAATTGCAATTCGATTTTCCTCAATACGATGACTACAGGAAATACAATATAACACATCCACACCTTCAACACAGAAGATATCATGAAGAAACACGTGCATCCAAAAAGCAACATCAACCCTTTCTAAACAGAAGATACCGCGATGAGCAGCGAAGATATAGACCAAAAGTGCAATATACACAGAGTGCACGCACCCCACAGTGCCAACCAATGGACGTAGATTCCTCGCGGCAATACAGAAGACCCACCAACATCAACGCTGCACCTTTACAAAACAGCTATAACCGTCAAATGCAAGGCTTACCTCCAAATAACCCAATTCGAGGAGATCCACAGAAGAGGCACCAAAATCTTTCATCTCGTAACTACAACGCACCAGAGAAGATGCAACGAGTAAACCAAATACATGAAGAAGAACTAGGCTCCCCCACACCGCAACATGGCGGCGATGAATTACGATCACCTGCTACAAAAGTGACAATTATGAATATAAGATAGGCTTTGTTTTTCTCAAGCGAGTGAATCAATTGCCGTGCCTTCAACGCCACTGCAGGGATACAGGCAAAGCAGTTAATATTCTCATCGACACTGAAGCAACAAACAATTACATAAGTACCAAATGTAATATCGGTGAGTCTATTCCAATCAAACCCACAAAAGTAAAAACTCTTCATGGTTTCTCAATACCAAAATCAAAAAAAAAAAATATCAGTGTTAGATAGTTTCCTTACATTTTTTGAAACTGATGCATTAGAAGAATTTGATATGCTTCTGGGCGAATAGGGACTCAGAACAGTTAACCTTTTCGAGTATAAGCTCAGTTATAAATATAGGGCCAAGAAAGAAAAAGAAATTTTGCAAAAAATTAATTATACAGTAAGCAATAAAAAATATAGATCTGAAATTGAAAAAATAATGCAACAAAATGAAGGTACTAACTCAATATTACCATTTACTACCACTGTACAAGCCACAATTAGGACGAAATCCGAAGATCTTATTTGGACAAAACAATATCCGTACGCTATATCTGATAATGGTTTTATTAACAAAGAAATAATTAAACTTTTAGAAAGGGAAATAATCCAACCTAGTAAAAGTCCGTACAATTCACCCATTTGGACAGTTGCTTAAAAAGGTACCGACGAACAAGGGAAACCTAAACGCAGAATGGTTGTAGACTTTCAAAAGCTAAGCGCTCAAACTATTACATATAGATACCCCATACCTGATGTAGCTATGACTATACCAAATCTTGGTAACGCAAAAATATTTACAACTTTAGATTTGGAATCTGGATTTCCCCAGATTCTTATTAAAGAAACTGACAGAGAGAAAACAGCTTTTAGTGTAAATGGAGCCAAATATGAATTTCTTCGCATGCCTTTTGGACTGAAAAATGCTCCGTCAATTTTTCAAAGGTGTATCGATGATATCCTGAGACCATATATTAGCAAATTTGCGTATGTTTATATAGACGATGTTCTCATTTACTATTCTTCTCCAGAAGAGCATGTCGAGCACATACGCATTATTGTAAATGCACTTCATCAGGCTAACATGAAGATTTCCAATGAAAAGTCACACTTCTTTAAAGACTCAGTAGAATATTTGTGGCACATAATTAAATACAATAAAATCACCGTCGATCCCGTAAAAATACAAGCTATAAAAGATTTTCCCACTCCTACTTTACTCAAGGAGCTTAGATCTTTTCTAGGTCTCGCAAACTATTATTTTGCAGCCATTGCGAAACCACTTACCACGTTTCTCAGAGGAGACAACGGCAAAATATCAAAAAATCAAAGCGCAAAAATTAAAATCACATTAGATGAACCTGCAATAGCAGCATTAAGTAGAATAAAAGAAGAACTTCAAGCTCAGGTTGAACTTTTCCAACCAAATTTCAGCAAACCCTTTGAATTGACCACAGACGCTAGTAACTTTGCAATGGGAGCTGTAAATTGCGAAATTACTTATATGGCATAGCAGACTTAACTATATACACCGATCATCAATCTTTAATTTTTGCCATATCAGGAAAAAACCCCAAAACAAAATTAAAAAGATGGAAAAATTTCATCCTGGACATCAGAACGTTGTTGCCGATGCACTTTTCCGCCAACAAATTAATAACACATCTAATTCTGATAATTCCAAACATTCAGCACAAAGCTTCCTATACAAAAAATCAAACGTGTAAAACAACCATTAAATTGCTTTAAAAATCAAATTATCATAAAGCAATCAGATGGGAACCACGCCCAAATATCATCGCAAAATATTTTTTATTACAGTAGACATACACTTTTCTTTAACACTAGGACTGAGCTATTGGACATATTAAAAAATGTAATCAAACCAAAAGTAGTAAACGCTATAAAAATAGACAAACAATTGAATCATCGCCTCGAATAACATTGTAAGTGACATTTTTTGGCAATCCTGTTTTTTTGCAAATTACCGTTAATAATACTCTCCCGTATCATGAGAGCGTAAAATTTTACAATATTCATCAGTTTTTAGCCATTGAGCTGCGTTCCAAAGTCAGTAGTGAGTGGGAAAACGTTTTAAGTGCTGGTGATCATGGCAAATTTAGAGGTGTTGAGCACCATTCAAAAGTGCAATAAAGGAAAAAAACGTAAAATAAATTATGAAAATTGGAAAGATATAAGTAATAAGAGGCTGAGAAATAGTAGAGAAGCATATTTAGAAAGAAATGGAAAAGTTGTACAAAAAAAAATGCTCCAGAAACGGTAATGTGGAAAAACGTTATAAGTGTAAGCTGTGTCAATATCAGTTTTGTTTTTGTATTCATCAGAGTTTCAACTGCGCTTGTTATCTACAGTGCTTAAGCTTCAAATTGGAGACTATTCAGAAGCATTTCTTTCAATTTCATCAAATGGACTATGACAAGCAATCAAATTTTTTACGCTCTTTAATCGAATTGAAAGAACCGCAAAGAAGAAGAGTTTCGGAGGGCACATCACGTCGAAATGTAACTGTGAACTATTTTCTACCACAGCACAATGAGAGAAAAGTGAGAGTGTGCAAACAAATGATTTGTCGTACCTTTCAAGTGACACAACGAAGACTTCAAATTTTAGTTGAAAAACTGAAAGCGGCAGATAGTTTGAGTGATGCTTACGACATGATAATCGGCCGAATAAAATCGTTAATGCTGAAAAGAAAAGTGTCATGGAACACATATGTAGAAAGCTTTCCTGTCAAGAAAGTCACTACAGTCGTTCTAGTTCAAAAAAAATTGCCTCCATCCAGATTTAACTATTACAAAAATGTTTAAATTATTCAAAGAAAAATATCCCAATAGCACTATAAGTTATAATACATACAGAGATATATTTAACGCAGAAATCAGTTTGCGGTTTGGATTACCAAGGTCCGACACTTGTAAGCTCTGCGATAAGTATTATATAGAAACGATTGCCGCTGAAGACCAGAATAAAATAAGATACATAGAGAAACTGGCAGAGGCACATCACAAAAAGGCTGTAAAATCATATTCTAAGCTGAGTGATGACATAAAGTCAGCTTTAGGCAGTTCCCATATTGTTGCGCTTACAGCAAGTGATTTATACTCCAAATCTCACACATACGGACGTCTTTTATCAGCGGCAGTATTCGAATTACAACTTCGCTATACATAATTTGGGGCAAAATACTGTTGACATGTATACTTGGCATGAAACAGTTGCAAAAAAGGGTGCAGCTGAAATCGCTTCATGTATTTTAAGATACATCACTTCCACCTACGCTATTTTAAAAGCTGGAGATGTGAGAAAATTAAAAAATTATTTGGTCCGACAGACGTGTGGGGATCGCCATGATCGCCTTAATTTACCATCTAATAAAAACGAAATACTTTTCTGAAGCTAATCAAAAATTTTTAGTTTCTGGACACAGCTTTTTACCGTGTGTTCGAGATTTCTCTCTAATTGAAAGGAAAAAGAAAACAGCGCGGATTTATACCCCAGAAGATGTTCAAGAAATTATTAAATCAGCTAAACCTTCTAACCTGTTCAGGGTGCATCAAATGCTTCAAATTGACTTTAAAAACTTTGATGTTCTCATAAAAAAATACGTGCAAAATAACCGAAGGTAGATGGCTCCAAATTACTGCAGATGACATGCAAGTTTTACGTCTCAGAATGAATCACAGTACTGGCGAACCATGGCATTGTCACAGCTTAAGGAAAAAGTCAAACTGTCAGCAGAAATATGCGCGAGATACTTATATTACGTCCATATGAATTACCAGTTCTTCGAAAGAAACCAATTGCGATTTCTGCTGAAAAAAAAGACTTGTTAGCAATGGCGGTCTATTTGCCCAAACAAGATGCTTAGTTTTATAGAGCCATTTGTAGTTAAGTTAGATACTAAAATTATGAATTATTATTTTTATTTTCAATTTCTTACATGAAAACTAAATTGCCGCTTTGTTTCTTCTTCTTTATTGGAATAAAAAACTGAAAAAGAAGCATTATTGTTTAATTTATTATCACTATTTACCCCAGAAGATGTTGGTTCTTTAATACAATCTTTAATTACGCAGAGTATTGCGTTATTTTAACAAGAAAGTAAATTTTGTAATTATTGAGACTTTCTATTTTCCTTTAACCAGTAAAATTGTACTCGATATTTAATCATCACTGTCAGTGTGGAAAAACGTTGTAAGTGCCATCGGCTATGATGCTGCGTGTAGTGGAAAAACGTGTTATCGTCGCTACAAGCCAGGCATTTACAACGTTATTCTACTAAAAAAAATTTAAACAGCGAACCTTGTTAATACTGTACATTTTTTTTGTTTACAACTTTTGTAAAATATTAACAAAAGATGTAATATAAATAAATATTTAAGCAAAAACTATTTAAAAAAGAATCCAAGTGTTTAAAACGTTTTTTTCTCTATTCAAAAATTCCAAATTTGGCGCTTACAACGTTATTCGAGGCGATGATTCAATTATTATTTTATGTCGAAAATGACATTATTAATACATTTCCCAATGCCTCTATCGTTCTAACTCATAACATGGTTGAGGACATAACCCACATCGAACAACAAAAACAAATCATAAATGACACACATAGACGTGCACACACAAACAAATACGAAACAACCAATTGGTTCCGCACCAACGCCAAACAAAGAAGGCGAATACATACATACACTTACCGTGCGATTCTGTACCGTGATACTGTCTCAAGTCTCTAAATTTGAGATTTTGAGTTAGAGATAATTTTTGAGACTTGAGACGATTTTGCTAAGTGACAGTCACAAAATCTATTACATTTCATTATTCAGAGATGTTTTTAAACTTGAATAAAAATAAATATGTCGATAACAAATATTAAATTTTCTATAACATAGTCAAAAAATATAATTATCAATAAAAGTTAAAATATACATATGTTGACTTTGTTTCATAATATTTACGAAATTTATGGAAAATTGATTTATTTTTAACCTTTTCGTGTTTGAGTTGCTTACAAAATAGAAAATAACTACAATCGATTAATATCTCTGATGATCTCTATTCAGTATATTCAAAATGGCAGACAAGAGTTCTTTTTGGTTTTGTGACCTACTAATTACCAGGTCTCAATTTTGAGTCAATATTTTGAGACTAACGCTAGAGACTGTTTAGTGAATAGTAACTAGTCACAAATTGAGATTTTACCTCAAAATGTCTCAAATAGAGACTAGAGACTGGTTACAGAATCCCGCTATTAGACTTACAGCCCTATTCTCATGCCCTCACAAAAGTCACCAACCTTACTACAGTGATGTTTCTCACTAAAGTGAGGGTTACCTTATTCTGGCGAAAATTCAAAAGCTCAAATGCTCACTATTATCACGAATATCTGTGACGTGTGAAAGCAGCTATCATAATACAAAACATCTGTGTTTGTTTTGTTTTACATCAATATTTGACATTTTTTAAAAAATATTTGAGTGTTATAGATGTTATGTTATAGCATGGAGGAACTATTACATATTTGTATATGCGGCAATTGTTGAGGAGGAGGAATCGGGCGGTAGGAGGAAAGTGTTAAAGGGTTTGCGAGCAAAAGCGATCCTTTTAGTATGCAAGACACAACATTTATTAATACATTTCGATTCCCAAAATCGCTATGTAAATTACTTATAAGTGAATTGGTGCCGCATGATGTACAGAAGTCAAATATACCTTTTGATCTGCGTTTCCTGGCGTGTTTATATTTTTACGGGCATGGCTCTTACCAAAAATGCGTTGGTAATAGTTATATGCTCTCTTTGAGCCAGCCCTCTGTGTCTAGAGCTCTGCACTTTATTTCGAAATTAATTATGGATGTTAAGGGCAGTGAAATTTATTTCCCTTCAAGCGCGCAGGAAGTTTCAGATACAAAGAAGGGGTAAGATAAATAAATAAAAATAAATATAAATAAATAAATAAATACATTTTTTCTTAAAGATTTTACACGAAATTTGGGATCAAGGGCACAATCGCCGCAATCGATTGTACCCATATTGGGATTGTTTCACCCTCAAGCACAGACGCCACTACTCCTCTTTCACTTTTCATGAACCGGAAAGGATTTTACAGCCTTAATGTAGAAGCAGTACGTAATGTTCTATATTATACAAACTATTTACCAATCTTTCTATTAATAAATATGTATATATTTGCATTTTTGGTAGGTTTGTGATCATCGACTTCGGTTCACCGCTGTCAACGCGAGATTTCTCCGGTCTTGCCATGATTCTGGTATTTGGACCACATCCCCAACACGTATGCACCTCACAAATACCTATAAAACGCAAAGTGGTTCGTGGTTGTTAGGTGACCAAGGATATCCATTGGAGCCATGGCTGTTAACGCCAGTCGCTGAAGCACGTAATACCATTGAGAGAGCCTTTGGTGTTTTGAAGTCACGATTCCGGTGCCTCTTAAAACACCGCATTCTTCATTACAGCCCTGAAAAAGCGTCTATGATTATTTACGCGTGTACAATTCTTCACAACATTTTACTGAAGCATGGTGTGGCTGCAGACCTTGGCTTCGAAGAAGTTTTAGAAGAATCACAAGACACCGAAATTGTTTTTGAAAACTCCAATTTTAGGGAGGGCGCTAGAGTAAGAGAACGTTACATCATATCTTTATAATATACATATGTATATATTTCCAGTGGCGTTATGTACTATAAATATATATATAAATATATATATGTACATATACACATATATGTAAGTTACTTACTGTCTCTGTACATTTTACTTCCTTAAGAATGAATAAAAAGACATCTACATATGTTTAAATAATTCATTTTATTTTATTTTATTTATTAAATAATTAATTTAATTTTTTTACATTTTTATTTAATTTTTTTTTATATTTTTACATTTTTATTTAATTTTTTTTATTTTTTTTACATTTTTATTTATTTTTTTTATTTTTTTACATTTTTATTATTGCTTATCTAATTTTTCAGACAATTTTGCCATAACCTCTGACAGCGAGGTTAGTGCTTTTGTCATCTGGGTCAGCACCCCTGTCATCTGCACATTTTGCTCAACAATTTTCCTTTGTAGAGCAATGGCCTCCTCCTCACGCTTTTCCCGATCCTCCATTTTCTTTAGCACTGTCCCAAGCATCTTCGCTGCAGTCAATTTTTCAGGAGGGATGTAAGAAGGAGTTGGCATATGAGCAGATAAGATGGGAGGAGATAAGGAAGAAGATGGAGGTGATGGTGAGGAAGAAAAATGAGGTGATGGCGAGGAAGAAAAATTTAAAGTCAGAGCAGGAAAAGCTGGATCAGGAGATGTGACTGCTGACGAGGATGCTGGAGCAGGCGATGCGACGATGTGACTGCTGGGGAGGGTGCTGGAGCAGGCGATGTGAATGTTGGTGTTGGCGCTGGAGCAGGCGATGTGACTGTATTTAAATACAACGGCAAAACCTGTAAGTATAAAACGGACCAATTATTGCCTCATATATAGTCCGACAAATATTAATTTAAAATATTACCTGGTGACCCAAAGTCGCAACACCCGGCAATCCATCCACCGCTGCTGCTCCAAAAGTTCAAATTGCTTGCTCATCGAATTCGCTCATTCCATTTATCGGAGGGCCTCCACCAGTCGCTTGCGCATGTGCCTTCAGCTGGCGCGCTCGCGATCGCAACTGATGTTTCCAATGCATCAATGACTATGGAAACATATTTTAATAATGTGAAACATACACAAGCATTTATGAACTTACCTCCCTCCACTTGGCTGCCGACCGAGTTGGACCTCTTAAGGCATTTAAATTATCTGCTAGCTCCGACCAAAGTATTTGCAGCCCTTGAGGGTTGGTCGGAGTTAGCTTCCCCCGTTGTAACTCAGGATGCTGCTTGCAAAACATTATGTAATGTTGCAGCTGCTCCTGAGTTATCCTCTCCGTTTTGTACGCCTAGGAATAAAACAGCTGTTTGACAGCTAAAAGCTTTTTACCTCAGGTGGTGACTTTTTTAAGCTTTTTTCTTATGAGGTTTGAGCAAGAATAGCCTCACAAAATATGCCTCACAAGAAATCTCTCAAATTTTTCCTCTCAACTCAGTTGAGAGTTTTTTTTCAGAATAGAGCTGTTATTCTACATGAGCGATAACATATACATTAGCTCAACGGACAAATACTCAAAATTTTGCTACTTTAGACAAATACCTTCAAGGAAAGATACATACAAATACGTTGACGAGATTCTTTCACAAATATACCCAAAAACGCAAAATTTTTAATGACTGATAACGATCTATCGTTTACAAGCATATGTGCACAACAAATTTACAAACGATTAAAAATAACGCACACAAAAACGCCAGCGTTCCATTCTACTACAAACGGACAAGTTGAGCGTACGCACAGTACAATTATTGAAATCGCGAAAGTTTTAGCTGACCAGAATAATTCAGCACCGGAAGACCAAATTTTTGAAGCTGTTCGGCAGTACAACAAAACCATACATTCCGTTATCAACAAGACACCCGAGGACGTGTTTTATAATCAAAGGAGATATCCCGACATCCAAGAACGAATACAACAAAACCAGGAAAGAGTCTTGCGTCATTATAATCGCAATCGAAAGCAGCTGAACTATAATCCAGGTGACGTAATATTTTCCAAGACGCACAGGCGAAATAAGAACGTAAGAGAATACGCGAAGCAAGTTGTAAAACAAGATAACGAAAAGACTGTAACGACTAATAAAGGACGGATTATACATAAGGATAACATAAGAGTAAAGGCGTGTACGGAATAATTTTCTTTTCAATTTCCCCTTTCGCATTATGCGACAATATAATACATTTAAGTAACAAAAAATATGTTCCCGTAGAAACTGACCCCGTATACGTATATAATAATAGTTCCTTCCTATATCATATTTCAAATTTATCAAAAATACATGCGCTCTATGAAGACATAATGAGATCTTCTTATAATTTAGAAAAACAATCCGAAACAAAAATATTAATTAATAAAATAGAAACATAAAAAATCAACTTATGCCAAATATCTATAGGCCCAAAAGGTCTCTTCACTTTCTTGGTTCTGTACTTAAATTTATAACTGGTACACCAGATCATGACGACCTTATCGAAATAAAAACTTCGATTAATATGCTAATAGAAAATAATGACAAACAAAAGAGCATTAATTCGCAGTTTGAAAGAATTCTTGAAACACTCGATCCTAAAGCAATAAAGGAGAATTTAATAATAGGAGAAATTTATAACGAATTACAAACAATAACTAATACTATTAATAAAAAAAAATATAAAAATGTTTACTCTGCCACACTCAATCTGAATGATGTGCATAAATTAATAAACCATGAGTAGTTGGATCTTCCACTAATTAATATATTGGAATATTCTGATCCATAAGATATAATTACAATATACAAATACCCTATCCTTGAAACTAAATATAGCTTATTTAATGAATATCCTTTTGCATATAAGCATGGTAAAATTAATTTAGACCCTAAGATCGCAAAGTGTAAGGATTATCAAAGAATATCTAAAAGTAGAAATTATATGGGTAACTTTATTTGTAAATCAGAACCCGCTGACAATTGTACAATAAAAATATTAGAAGACAAAACAGCCCAATGCGAAACAACCCATGAAAATAATGCTCCACTTCCCATCCTAGAGAATGGATACATTTTGACAGATTACCAACATACTTGGAACAACATTTACTTATATATCAAGCCCTAAATTGGTACACTACAACTCAGAGAAATAATACACAATCAACACAACGAAAAACTTGAAGTACTCCGTATTCTTTCTTCAAACTCAATCTACAAATTCAGCAATATCCAAACACTCTCAACATTTTTGATACCTATTGAAGAAAATCCAGTACATTTTACGTTCTTCATCATAATGGGATTCCTTACTTTAGTAGTCACCACTTACGGTATGGTACACCTCTACCGATATCACGTAAATAGAAGAATGTTTCACAGACAAACGCAAATTGACGAATTATACGAAGTCGAAATGAATCGTCTTCAACAACAACAATTTGTAGTGTGGCGACTTATGCATCACATTTATTATAATTACTGATTATTTATTAAGATAACTCAAAAGACTTCTTCACTTGTTGGCGTCTATACAAGAAGTGACGCTTCTTAAAACTAAAAGCTTAGAATTCAGTTGAAACTGTAAATTTCCAAGAAGAATATAAAGAGAATGAAATAATAGAATAACTGACAAACAGTGCTGCCAGATGTGGTACGACTTGTCTGAGTGCCCACAGTAGCAGCATAGCGAGGACGCTCCGTTTTTAAGAAGGAGCGGAGTTAGCGACGTGAAGATAACCTAAGTAAATTTCACACTTAAGCGCTGAACACATAGAGAGCGACAGACTTCACGACTACACGACTGCAGGCCGACAGTTGTCGTTCTCGCTAACTTCAATATCCTCCTATTTTTGCCAACGACAGTAGGACCACAGTAGAGTTGACAGTAGAATGGAAGATAGAAAGAGGAGGTAGAGTGGTGATGCCACTAATATGTAAAATGTAAAATTATTCACAGCTCTAACAAACTTGATGTTATTTTACAAATAAGAGCATAAAATAGCTATATTATAGCTCTATTATATCATTTTTAATAACAATTGATAACTTAAAGCAAAAATATTTACCTATGTACTTATTTTTTTATTAGTATGGCCGCAACGAAATTGTGTACATACAAAATGGACAACTGCATTGTTTTGTGTACATGCCGGCCATTGTGTTGTTGTTGCTACTCAAAATGTACATGTACTAAGATGAACAACGACATTTTCAGTTCACTGTCGTGCTGCTGCAGTCGTTCGCAGTCATTGTGTTCACCACTTTAACATAAACAAACAATAAAATTCCTGCATAAGTCCGCGATTACATGAAGCAACTTTTGTTGCTAATTCTCGGGCGATTCTCTTTTGCTGTCGCCCATTACCTTCACACGAGCAACTTGTGTTGTGCAACTCTGTTGGAGTTTTTTTCTCATTCCCTTTCACTTTACTTTAACCCATTGTCGTTTCTTTTTCCTTATAGCTATTTGGGCCACTCTATCACATATATTAATCAGCTCTGTCAATTAAGAAATACATTTTATTTATTAAAACAAAGATATATCACCCTTTTTACTATCGTCTGAATCAATTTGTATGGCTTCCTCCATACATTTCACAATATCTTTAATTAATTCGATTTTTTCGTCATACTCCAATTTCTAAAATATGTATATAATATTATGTATATTTGTATACATATTTGCAAATTACTTACCAAAAGATGAAATTAAATTTTTTAAATATATTCAAAATATTAATTTCAAAAAAAGATACGCAAATGCAACTATGTACTACGAAAGAAAGAACACGAATGCCGAAAAACGTCGCAGCGAACTGTTACGAATAAGAACACAAAGCGAGTTGCTGAACACTGGAAACTCGGTGCGATTCTCGTCTCCTCGTCGCCCCCTCGCCTATAAACCAAGAGTTGCCGCAACAAAAGTTGCTTCGTGTAATAGCGCTCTTACAAACACAACAGACAGAATTCCATAACGAAAAACTGATAAGCATAACAAAACTATCTTTGTTCTTGCAAGATAAGAGATATCGAATTACAACAAAGAAGTTGCATGCAGATAACAGCAGCCGCATTCCATAAGTATAAATAGCACTAAGATTATAAAATGTAGTCAGTAAGAAATTATGAATAAAAAAGGCAACACGAAAATAAGTGTACTGCCCAAATAAATATAATTTCTGTTACTAGCGACAAACAACAGTTTGTTAACTCGCGCACATGTGTGTAGGGTATGGCGTTGGGTGCGCACAAAATCTTATTTCTCTCGTGTCGCTGAACAGTAAAGATCGCGGACAATAGCAAGTGTTAAGGGGAGAGCCTGCTTTCGAGGCTTCAAAAAATCCATTTTTTTGAGGATTTTTTTGGGAGGGTAAGAAATAATTGATTCAAGCGAAATTTCTAGACTTTATAAATATATATTTGAACATCTTTCACAAATTTTTTGGATACGAAATCTTTGATATTCTGCCTTTGGAAAGCAATTGCCCAAAGCATCACGCAAGTGCATTTTTCAGACGGCGGACAGGATGCAGGTAGCAATTTCTATTGGATCTAGTTAAACTAAGAAAATTCCAAAAAAAAGTGTAAAATTTTACAATTTTTTAAAAAATTGAATAAATAGTGGCTTTTGACCAAAAAACTTTACTTTATGTTGTTTTAAAATATATTAAAACTTTACTTTTCTTAATTTTTTTTAGTTTGAATAGAAGACAACTTTATGCGAATAATAATAAACTTTGCCCTAATTCCATACGACGTTTACTTTTTTTTCTATCCTGCCCGCCAATTAAGAATAATCGCAAAAATGAAAAACCGAAAAATCGCTTTAAAGTTTTCGCTTTTTGCCCAAGCGCTCAATCATAAACTTATGTGTTAGACGCTCGGTCACTATTTCCCTTCTAGCTTCGACAATATTTCGAATTCCAATCTATAACTTTGGGGAAATATTGTTAGATAATTTTTGAAGAGACTTAAAGAAAAAAGAAAAAAATCTATTGTTTGAAGCCTCTAAAGCAGGCTCCCCCGTAATAAAGATTTCGTATCAAAATTTATTGATCTTATAGAAAATTAATTGGCAATTTGGCAAACGAAAAGTGATAAATATAAAAATAAAATTGAGAGAAATAAAAGTTGGAATAACTTATTAAGGGGGTATTCTGGTCTAGAAGCATGAATTTCAGGTAATTTTTGAAGTGTCGTAAAAAAAGGCAATTAATATTTTTACCATCCATTTTTTTATTAGTTATTTGCTAATTTTAAAAGAGTACAGAAAAAAATTAAAAACTAAAAAAAGTAAAAAAAATTCAAAAATTATGAGTTGACGATGTGGGGGGTCTCTAAAAATTTCCACGTGACCATACCCATGATTTCAACCCTCCTAGTTATCTGAAACCAAAAAAAAAAATTATTAATCTAGAATAATGTCGCAATGGCCGGAACTGCGGAAATGTGGGAAAAAAATTTTTTCACAAAATGGCGACTGCCTGAAAAAAAGTTTTTTTGGATCACTTTTTCTGACTATTTCAAATTTTTTAAAAATAATAAAAACAAGAATTTGGGGATGGGGCTAGTTCCAACCGTAGACAAGCCTATAAAGAAGACTCTATATAAATTTCAAGTAAATCGGTCCAGTAGAACCTGAGAAATCGTGGGTATCGGGAGAAAGTCAGTTTTGAGAAAAACGCGTTTAAAGTTTGGCGTAAAGTCTTTTGTTCGATTAGTTCCGGCCGAACCAGTTTGGATGCCGGGTCAGAAAAATGCCTATATCTCCGAAAATAGTTTGAATTTTGAAAAATCCTTTTGTACACATATTCTTGAATAGTTAAACTATGAAAATATAAAAAAAAATTCGATTCTTTTTAAATTTCTAGACCAGAATACCCCCTTAACGAAATACAAAGAAATCGATAAAAGTGCTACATTAGAAGTAAATTCGAAGAAATGTTCCGCTTGCCTGCCGCACGTGTTCACTGTGTGAAGAACGAACGCAAAATGGATTTGTGTGTCGTGTATGGGCGAAACGAACTCACATAGATCGATCGCACATTTGTGTCGTGTATGGGCCCTATTAAGAACAAGCATGTATTCACAGATACATTTATGTATATGAGACACGTATGCAACGGAAATATCTCTGCAGTTCGGCTGGTTTCAAGCAATTACCAGTTCGCTAAACCTACTAACGATTACTATGCTGTAAACACAAAATACACACGTTCTTATTAACTCAGTTATTTAGACATCTGCACGACTACACGACAGTACTGTCACTCTCGCTAAATTAAAAATATTTCTAATTTTGCCGAGAACAGTAGAGAGGAGTTGTGACGCCAATAATATGTAAATGTTTTTTCAAAGCGCTAACAAATCTGACGATATTTTACAAAGATAAGTATAAAATAGCTCTGTTACATCCTTCATTTTAACAATTCATACTTTAAAACGAATAAATTTACTTATTTGCTTACTTTTTGCATAAAAGTTTTACTTTTAACAAAATATTAAAATTCCAAAAATTTCATTGAAGTGAAAGGTATTAGTATGGCAACAACGATATTGTGTACATACAAAATGGACTGCTGCGTTGTTTTGTGTACATGCTGGACATTGTGTTGTGTACATCAACTGTTTAATATGTCGCTACTGTCTTACAAATGTTCATTTAGCAGGCTTATCGCGTCGCCCTCTACTTATGTGTTCGCCACATGACTGGTAATTAGTAATTTCGCTAATGATTTGGAATACCAGGAGGCGTTCCTCGAAAAATAAATTAGCAAAACCCATCCGTAAAGCGGCCTTTACACGGTCATTCAAGTTTGCAAGCATGTGCGACGTGATGAGAAGAATGAGCGTGTAAACATAATAAATTCGTGTTCGTCATACATGTGCGATGGTTTATAAAAATTTTTAAAAACATGATGTTGTTATGAACATGTTTTATGGTGTAAACGCTTGCATCATGCACGCAGTATATATTTTCAGTTGTAAGCAAACATCGAAGCGTAATGGCGTCACGGATAAACGAAGAACTGTGGAAGGACTTCTTTGAAATTTATCGAAGCTATCCAGAAGTATGGAAAGTGAAAAGCGAGAAGTACAAAAACAAAATAAAGAAGAATGCTGCTTATGAAGCACTTTTAAAAAAATATAAGGAGATAGATCCAAAAGCAAATTTGGAAAGTTTAAAATACAAAATAAACTCACTTCGCGGATGTTATCGACGTAAATTAAAAAAAATTAAGCGAAGTGAGAAGTCTGGAGCAGGAATTGATGAAATATATATACCATCTTTGTGGTACTTTCATGACCTAGCATTTTTGGAAGAGCAAGAAACACAGATGACTGGCATGTCATCAATAGAAAATGAGGAAAATGGGGACACGACTGTGGAAGACGTAAGTAAAACGAACAGGACATTTTTATTTATTTATGCATATACTTATTTTTATTTATAAAACGAAATGCAAAATTACGTTGATCCGACACCATTAAAGTATTCACAAAATGAGTTTCGAATTTTCTTGGCGTTGGTAGTACTCTTCCGACTTGTGGTTTTTTCTATTTGCATCAAAGCAGGTACCGACTTTTCACCTACATCATTTATCATTCGAAGATAATATTCACAGCTTTTTGTGCTTAAGAAGTTGTGTAAATAGCAAATTGCTAAAACAATTTTCGTTGCCTTTTCGGGAGATAAATGTATTGTAGTCAGCAATATTCTGAATCTGGAAGATATAATTCCAAACGCGTTTTCTACAACTCTTCTTGCCCGTGACAGACGATAGTTATATATTGTTGTTGATGCTGGGTTAGACCACTTTGACTATAGGGTTTCATAAAATGTTCGCTTAGTGCAAAAGCGTCGTCTGCTACAAAAACATACGGCAGCTCTTTTTCAAAACCAGACGGTTTTGTTGGGGAAGGTATTTTCAACTTTCCGTCATCAAGCATAGTCGAAAATATAGTATTTCCGAAAACACCACCATCGGAAACTCTTCCGTTTGCTCCAGGTTCCACCATTAAAAATTGATATTTTGCATTGACTATGGCCATCAAAACAATACTGTAAGTCTTCTTATAGTTGAAATAGTATGATCCAGAATGCGGTGGTTTCGTAATGTTTACATGTTTTCCATCGATAGCGCCAAGGCAATTCGGGAAATTCCACAGTTCATAAAATTCAGAAGCTATCGTTTTCCATTCTTCTTCACTTTTCGGCAACTGGAAAGACAATAGTTTTTATTTTTATTTATTCTTTTCAGATTGCACCTTGCGCCAAAAAAGACAAAGGAGAATTTGGTAAAAAAGAAAAACAACAGTTGCTTATTAAAGCAGTCAAAGCTTTAGAAGATTCGACGCGACGCAATGACGATGCAAGTACCTTCAGTTCGACTTGGGAAGTCCTCTTCAGGAAACTTGACTTTAATCAACAATTATTTGCCAATAAAACCATTATGGAGGTGTTGTAACAAGGAGCTTTGGGTCGGTTGAACGAAAATTCCCATCAGATGTTCAACGTACCTAACACAAGATGCTCATCAACACCTTTTTCTTATAGTGACAACTCGTCAACATGTTTTGATTCAACAACATTGCAAAGTCGTCCGCAATACTTAATTTCTCCCCCGCTTCTGAGTCCATCGCAAATTATATCTACTCCTCAACCGCAAGTTCAGCACATCAGACTTCATAGAACAGTTCAGCCACAGCAATATCAAAAAATTTCCAGCATCAACATACAACCACAGGAAACCATAAATACTCAACAATACGGAAACAACACGGAATATCAGACATTTACGGACTTGTTGAACGACTCTGACTATTCATAAGCAAACTTTTCTTTTTCTTTTTATTTTTGTTATTTTTATTGATTTAAAGAAATATTTCATTTTTGTTTTGTTTAATATATATACATATGTATACTTACTGAAATAAAATCTTTAAGAACTTTAATCAACGCTTCACATGTCTCAATAATTATGTTGCTTAAACTTGCAGTTGAAATATACGACTGGAATTTCAAACTTTCTTTTCTTAGCTCTCTCCAGTTGCCAAATACCTCAATGTTACAGAGAGACGTTCATCAGGCGAAATTGCGTCTCGCATAATAGTATTTTGTTTTTCTATATAAGGTGTTACTTTTTCCAAAAGTTCCCTATATACAGAAGGATCCATTCGGAGAAAATTTTTGTAGTCCGCCGGGCTGGACAGTTCAAGTTCCTTTAACAAACTTATATGTGAAAAAACTGGTCTTCTTGATCGCCATTCCTTTACCCAAGTTTTTCTCTGTCTTTTTTGCTTTTTTTGTTTCACTTCGCCTTCTTCTAAAATATCAATTACAAGTGCTGCAACTAATGCACGTGCCATGTTGCTTCGTTCACAAATAATAGAGGGATAAAGTATGATTGCATGTTTGACCGTTTAAACGAAAACCAGTTTTTTTTGCATCATACCATGTCTTCATACAAAAATGACCGTGTAAAGGCCGCTTAACAAAGAAGCTGTACTAACAACGAAGACAATACGAATAACGACATACTTAGATAACGGACGCCTGTCGTCAATTGAACTAAGCATGCTTATTTTTAATGGAAATTATACTTTTGTCTCTTTTCTGGTACAATTTTTTTTCAAAAAAATTTGACGTGTCAATTCACTTTGATCCGTTGCGTGAATTTTGATAATAATAAATATATAATATGGTGAAAAAGTGAGTTATAGTAAAAAAGTCTAATAAAAGTGTAAACTAGTTTAATAATTATTATTTAAATAATAATTTAGAAAGCAATATGGATGGTCCGATATAACGAAAATTCATGTAAATGCGAAGGTAAGGAAGATTTAAAGGCTTTCTTTGAAGGTATAAGCTACTAACAAGAATATTCCTCTTTTCATTTATATATACTTATGTATTTTTTATTCCTAAAACTGAGGAAAGAAAAATAAGTAAAATTTCTGCACTGTACCAAGTGCTCCTAGAAGAAATAGCACAGCAGAAAGTGTTAATACAGCAGCTTCTGAGGAAACGCACCATCGGCAATAGTCCATGAATTTCCAATTAAAAGTTAGGAAGATTTAGGCCGATTAATGAAGACATAGAAGTTACCCACAGTCAGTTAGGTAGAATGTAGTGATCAGCGATATTACAATTTTTCAATATCCATGATTTCAGTCAAATTTGTTTTCTATTTTTAATTTGTGTGATTTACATATGAAAAACCTTGTACTCTATATTTATTTTTTAAACTAATCACATAGGCTTTCAAATTTGGGTTTAACAATCAATAAAATTAAAATTATAATTAAACTAGAGGATCCGTTTTCGCTTTACTGTGGCCGACACATGCATTATTAGTTAGATTATAACTATTAGTTAATAAGATAAAGCATTTTTGTGAAGCAACTTGTGTTAGTTTATAAAAAAACTGAATCATAAGGTATTTCGTGTGTTAATAAAGCATTACTTTTTGGGGGAAAATACTGTTGAATTTGGGCTCTGCACCAAGGAAATCAACCGGTGAAAAGAGATTTGCTAAGTTGGAAAGAGGCGAAATGAGCACCGAGGATAATGACGCCCTAAAGAGGTGAAATGTTAGTTCAAAGTGGGTGCGTCGCAAGTTCTTAATCTAACAAAAACAACGAATTGTTGATTCTGAGGAGCGTTTGAGTTGTCTTTAATCGAAAAAAAAAACTGAATATTTGCGTCGGTGTGTGACAATAGAAACATGGTCTTATCATTCCACACTGCACATAATGTCAGGGTTTTCAAGCGTGGAAAGACGAGAGTCGGCTCGCAAGGTTATGACATCAGTCTTTTGGGATGCACGTGCATAATATTCATCGACTGATTACTAAGCCAGTTATAATCCATTGCACTGCGTATTTGGTTGCAGATCTATTCTACTATTTTAAATATTTATCAATTGTATAATATTTGAGGAAGGATCAGTTTGAAATTGTATGGATATCTTCTTTGTTTCCGTGTAAATATTCGTCGCTAGAGAGCTCTGATAATAAACGCGTCCGATCGTAGCTAACTTCGAAGATCTATAAGGAGAGCCCCGGTCGGCCGATCCGCAATTTTTAAATCTCTAATATCTTCGAAAATATTAATTTAAAACATATGCTGTAAAGGGCCGCATAGATCTACATATATTAAATCAACAATCTATATAAGGCATTTAAGGATTAATGCTTAGCCATAATTTGTCATAAAAAGTTAATTACAACAAAATTATATTGCGGGGTATCCATAAGAGATAAAACATCGCGGTGTTTCTGTAGAGCTTTTCATTGTGTGCAATACTTGTTACCAGGGTTCTCATTTACTACTCCGTAGAAGCAAAATTTCTAAAATTATTGCTATGCTATCGCTACCGTTCTCACTTTGTCGGGAGCAACAGCATAGCCTTAGCATAACATTGTAAAGTATGTGCTCTACTCTGCTCCGAGTTTTGTTAGGTAAAAAACTATAGCTGGAGCGGGAGCAAAAAATTATGCGCTATGCTCTGGCGTAGCGGTAGCAAAAAATTGGGAGCGGTAGCACAGCAGAGCTAAGGAAAATTTTCATGTGCTACAGCTCCCGCATGTGTTTGTTGTTTTTTTTCTTTTTTGCTATTTTCTGTCATAATATTTGAATTAATTGAATAATTCAAACAAAAAAATATTATGCAAATCATTTTGGCACTTGTTGCGTCAAGTGACTTTATAAATCTAAAATCAAATATTTTAAGAAATATATTAATAAAGTGAATTAGATAATAATTGAATACATTTTAAAATTTTTTTTATTATGTAAAATATTTACCATTTTTATATTACCAAGAACATCATCTATTCCAAATGTATTACAATACTCAATTACTTTGAATTTTCGAAATTAATTTTAACTACATATACTTTCCCCCTTTTTATATACATTAGGGTGTTTTTATTTTTTTGAATTATTAATTTTGTTCGGTCCCGTCACGAAATTTCCTTGGAAATACCCAAAAAAAAATTCCCTGAAAATTTTAGCCCTACATGTTAACATTAAGAACTGGACCGAGGCATGTAAAAATTTTCCATAGAAAATACACTACAATCTTGGTTTTTTATGTTTAAATTCCTACAGATCAGAGGTATTTTATGGCATCGCTTTGACTTTAGACGCTGTAGCTCTTGTCAGTTATACAAAAAATGCGAATTTCGTGTAAAAATCAGGTTTAGATACCTCGCCTTTATATTTTGGAATACGCTTGGTTAATATTCATCTACTGATTACCAGTACCAGTTTTAATCCATTGCACTGCGTATTTGCAGTTCTATTCTACCATTCCCAATATTTAGTAATTTGATCATTTTTTAGGAAGAATCAGTTTGAAATTGTACGCATATACATACTTCAATGTATATTGCAAAGAATCGAAAAGATTTCTGTATATCTAAAATTATAATAAACCTTTTTATCAACACTCTAATTATTTCGCTAAATCTTTATGTTAGATATCCCGTTTGGTTGCTTATGAATGCATTTGCGTCCTTGACCAATAATCTAGCAAAGTATCCGCAGTGCCTTGACGATGAAAATTTCAATGCCATTTTTTGTTGTGATATTAAATATATCGGACGGGTTCGTCTTAAAAGAAAACTACTTAACTTAAGGAGCAAAATCAGTATATCCCATATACTAAGCATGTTCGGATATGAAAATTTTTACTTATTTCTTTCTATTTTTGAATTACTAAAATTTTCAAATGATTCTTACATAAATTTTGTACAAATGCTTATGATTTGAAATATAATTTTTGTATTTATGAGTAGTATTGAATTTTAGCATAAAGAGATAAAATGTATTCTATGTCCTTATCCTGCTTCTAAGCTACCTCCCCACCAATTTTAAGCCAAATCGGTTCAGCCATTCTTGAGTTATAAACGACTTTCTTTTAAATCTTGTACCATACTTGTAAATGACAGAAAAGAGCAAAAAAGAAAAAAAACAACAAACACATGCGGGAGCTGTAGCACATGAAAATTTTCATTAGCTCTGCTGTGCTACCGCTCCCAATTTTTTGCTACCGCTACGCCAGAGCATAGCGCAGAATTTAATTTTTTGCTCCCGCTCCAGCTATAGTTTTTTACCTAACAAAACTCGGAGCAGAGTAGAGCACATACATACTTTACATTGTTATGCTAAGGCTATGCTGTGGCTCCCGACAAAGTGAGAGCGGTAGCAAGAGTAAAATGAAATGCTACGAGAGTAGCGTAGTTTTTCAAACGCTGCTTGTTACATTATTTTGATAAATCTCGTAGCGTTCAGCCTATGTTTGCAATGTAAGCAAAAAAATTTTGTGTGTGCGATTCACACACGATAGAAGGGAAATTTCAGTAAATCGGCAAAAGAATGGGATGAATATGTATAGTATAACAAGGGTAGGATAATTACAAAGTTTAATTGCTTAAAAATGAAAGTGTTTTGATTAATTTTAAAAGGTATTTTATATTTTATTTAACATATGTTGCATAATCTATTGCTTAAGTTCCATATTTTCAGTTTCCACAAATGATACAAGAGGTTTATGATGACTAAAATACGATACAAATATTTTAGTTTCAATTTGATTGATATATTTTTGGAATACTGCATCTATTACCGTTTTTGATCTAGTAGTTGATTGAGTGCGACTGTTACACATTTTTAAATTAAATGTTGTATCGAGAAACTCAATCAAAGGAAGTGCTGTGTCTGATGCAAAATTTATGTTAAAATTCCCACTTAAAATCATCGGAATTTTATCATAATTCTTTTTGAGAACTTGCGATACCTCTGGGGTATATTTGATCAAATTTTCATGTATAAATTCAGTAACTGATTTTATTGATTAGTTGGGAGAGATATAAATTGATACAATCAGAACTAAATCTCCCTGGTCATTTCTGATTTCACAGGCACATATTTCTCCAACTTTCGAAAGCTGAACAGACAATGATTCCAGCTGTTGTGCATTGAGATCCATTTGTGGCGTAACAACACGGGCTCCATCATTTACGTTGTGATAAATTTCTACTCCACCTGCCTTCGTACGTGGTCTTTTGTAATTAACAACAATATTAAAATTTGGAATGTCTACAATATCTTCATTATTCATCCATGTCTCCGAAAGAATTAAAAAATTTGACGACGACACTATATTGTCATATTGCAGATCTTGTACATGACAACTTTGACAGTTAAAGGTAAACAGTGGCATCCCTTTTCTTTTATTTAAGAAATCATATAAAACATTTCCAATTGTCTGAAGTCGATTTAAGTTCAGCCTTTGAAATTCATGTTGTAGATCAATTGTAGATTTTTCCCGTCGCACTATTTGCTAATCCATCTGATATTTTCAAGCTTCAATTTTTGCTTTCAACCAGGAAATCGCTTGTATGTGCTTTTGTGTTTTGCCCTCAGCAATTTCATATTGACATGTAAAAATAATTATGATATGAGTATAATTTTGTATGAATGCATACATAATAATATTTCAATTTGCACTTGCATATTTAATAAGCCCAAATATAGTAAATTTTACAACAAAAACGATTTAATTCATAAACGTAGACGCAAATTCCATAAGCGACCTTGTTACATTTATAAAAAACAGACGCCGTAACATCTCCCTGAGCATGCCTTTGCCAGCAAGCGTCTTTTCGCGACGATGGCAAAAGCTAAAAACCATAAATTGAACATCTTTCTGGTGTTTGTTCTAAGAACAAAGTGAGAAAATTGGCAACATAGCTGTTGTCTATTTACAATATTTGTAAATTCTAAAATATTTTTCCGTGGCTGGCAAAAGTCAGCGTCGGTATGTATGCAAGCTCATACAAAAACATATGTACATATATACGCTAGCTTGTTGGCGAAGCTGTTCGAGCAGCAAGGGAAGCGGTAACAATCGGCGATTGTTTGTTAGTTTCTTTCGGCACAGCTCGGATTTTCTACCAACAACACAACGTTGTGGCGCTTTGTCGTCTCGTCAGTGCTTCGACAGATTGACTCTTTGATACTTGTTATTATGAATGTATGTACATATGTATGTGGCTCGCATTTGCTTTCGTAAACATACAGACAAATATGCCAAAGAAATAATATATGTACGTATATGCCGATAATATAAAATGCAAGGTCTGTCGCAAAAGAAACAGAACTTTTTAAATATAACTGTTTCTGGTGGCGCCACCTTTTTGTGGGTATATGAAATAAAAAGTTTGATCTCTTGTTGACATTTCGTAAAAATTTTAAGACAATTGGATAACTACAATCGATGTTATCGATCAAAAAGTGACAGCAGCTTTTGGTCATCGGTCGTAAAATGCAAAGAGCAAATATTGAATTTTGTTTTAAACTTGGGGAAAACGTTTACTGAAACATTTCAAATGAAGAAAAATGTTTATGGTGATCAGTGCCTATCCCGTGGTAATGTGCCTGAGTGGTATAAGCGATTCCAAGAAGGTCGTGAGGACCTCTGTGACGATCAGAAGTCGGTCGTCTTCAGAAGTCAAAAATAAACACGATGCTGATTTGTTTTTACGATTCCGAGGGTATTGTACACCGAGAGTTCGTCCCACCTGGCCAAACGATTCTTGCTCGACCACAATACCGAGAGGCAGGGTCCTGGCGCCTGTTGCACGATAATGCGCCGTGTCATCAGTCGACGCTTGTCGCTGATTTTTTGACAAAAAAACTCCATATTAACCATTAATCACTCACCCAACTCACCTGATCAGGCACCCTGTGATTTTTACCTATTTGGAAAACTTAATTTGCCCATGAAAGGACACTGGTTTCAGGACATTTCAGCTATCCAAAAGGCGACGACCGATATTCTCAAGAGCACTCCCAAAATGACGTTAAACACTCATTTGAAATGCTAATAGGAAACTACATTGAATAAAAAAATATAACTTTTGAAAATTACTAATTTTTTGTTGTTAACAGTCCTGTTGCTTTTGCGACAGACCTTGTAGTATGTATATTTCTGTCTCATTCTTTCCTGCCTTCATCCTACAAATTTTCGTATTTGTGTCTTTTACCTGTCGTTTTTTCCGTTACACCCGGTTTGAAATCACAACGATTCTAAAGAAGTTTCACTTCAAAAAAAATGTTATTATTTACGACATCACATTAGAAACCTTAAAAATAAGTATTTCTCCTCTATTTAATGGATATTCTTATACATATAAATCTTTCTCTTCAACCACTCTATCTGCTAAAAAAAAACGCATCAAAATCCGTTGCTTAGTTTTAAAGATTTAAGCAATCAAAGGGATATAAATTATTGTGGATAATGCTAAGTTCGGCTGTAACTGAACAATTTTTACACTCGCACTTTGGAAGAAGCAAAACCGAGCAATTAGTACCTTCAAATTCTGGCAATATTTTGTGACAAAAAGGGTTCTGTAAGAATTATAATTGCATTATTCGACGAAACCGAACGGATCACATTCAAGTATTTTTATACTCCTGCAACCTGTTTCTACAGAGTATTATACGGTTGTACGTATCACCTAAAACTAAGCGAGATGGGTATAGGAATATGTGTATATATATAAATGATCAGAATGACGAGAAAAGTTGAAATCCGGTTGACTGCCTGTCAGTCCGTTTGTCCGTCCGTCCGTGCTAGCTGTAACTTGAGGAAAAATTAAGATATCTGGATGAAACTTGAAAACATATAGTATAAAGTGCCATAACTAAGCACTAAATCAAGATATAAAGCTGAAATTTGTTACGGAGGATCGCAGTAGCAATGGGCAGCGAACATTTTTGTAAAAGTGGGCGTGGCCCCGCCCTTTAACAAGTTTAATGTACATATGTCCTAAACTTCTTAAGCTATAACAACCAAATTTGCTGAGTGCAAATCTAAGAACTTCTACCGACAGTCTGAAAATGGATGATATCGGAGGATGACTCCGGTCACTCCCCATATAACGGTACTGTTAAAATTTACTGAAAACGCGATATATCAATAACTAAATACGCCAGAGGCATTAAATTTTACCACCAATATGGTATGAGAGAGCTTCATAGGAGCTGGTGTGAAAATTGGACGATGGGCGTGGCACCACTTTTTGCTGAAATCCCATATCTCGGGACCGGACTAACTGATATCGACGTTAGTACGTGGCATTTTTCTCACTTTCTTATGTCATATTGGGTAATTGGACGAAATCGGAAAACAACTCATATAGCATAATATTAAATTCCACTTGATTAGTCAGTTTCCAGTACACAAATCAAGAAGCGTTTAATATAAAGGAAAAAGCTTTTACGCGAATAATATCTTTAGTGTGTGCCGATTGATAAATAAGAATAGAACCAGTAATAATAAGTTTTCCTGCCTTTATCATTGTTTCATTGACAGTAACGCGACGCAGTTTTTCAAAAAAATTTAGTGAGTTTGGAACCAATCGTGCTTTAATTTTTCTTAGGCCCTAATGATCTTTCAACATGGTTTTCACTAACTTTTCTGATATTCCAACGATGCTAGTAAGATCTCTAACTGTTAATCGTCGATGCTCAGGCACAAATTCCTTTTTTTTACGTGTTGATCCTCAGTTGATGTTGATTTCTGTTCTGGAAGTGGTTCGTCGTCAACGCTCTGTTTTGCATAATCACGTGAAGGGTTACATCGTGTTGAAAATAGCATTGGCAGGTTCGTCACCTGGCATTGCGGCTAGTTTGTTAGATGATGGGCAAATGACAAATATAAAACAATTAAAGAATGACTAAGTTCCGGTGTAACCGAAAATTTTACAATCAGGCCATTCTACGAACTCGCTCAACGAACAGTGTGCGGCAAAGTGTTGTAAACTAAAAACCGAACACGCGGTCATAGAGCGAACGACGACGAACATTCTCGAAAGATACATAGTGCAGTAAAATTTTGCAGTACTCAGCAGACCGAAACAACATTTCACATCACAAATATGACTACAAAAACGGCAATTTCAACTACAAAAACAGTCACAACCAATACTACGGCAAACAATGGCAGCAACTGTATCATTTACTCCACAGCTAACAGCGCACCTTGAGTCTCCGGAGAGGTGTATAAAATCGGGATAAAACCACCGGTTTTTAGCAAACGAGAACCTGATTTGTTTTTCATCCAAATGGAAGCACAATTGCGAAACGCTGGAATTTCAATCGATCAAACAAAATACGATCACGTTATCAACTCGCTCTACGTTGAAACACTCACAAATGTTACCGATATTGTGCGTGCACTACCAGCAACAGGGAGATACGACTCAATTAAAAGCCGATTGATCAAAGATTTCACCGATTCAGAAAATAAGAAGCTGAGTCGAATGGTCAAAGAGTGCGACTTGGGCGATCAAAACTCATCTCAATTACTTCGACAAATGCGCGTTTTGTCCGGCGGTGCATTAACTGACAATGATATCAATACATTCTGGGTCGATAAATTGCATCATCATCAACACATGCGGTAAGATAACAAACTAAATTCAATCGACTTAGGACTTAGAATTCACATTCAGTTTCATAATCGCAGGCGTCACAAAACCAATTTTGGGTGCAGATTTTCTCTACAAATTTGGTCTTCTGGTTGATGTCAAAGGCAACCAACTCATTGAGAGATAAACCAAACTCGAAGCAAAATGTGTTTCTAGTTTCATCATTTATGAGCGGGTATTTTTAATCTACAGCGAAAACGTATGTAAAAAGCTGCTAACTGAATTTAAAGATCTCACGACACCGACTTGCATTCACAAGACAAAAGCAACGAAAACAGCTGTTCGTCATCAAATCATCACCAATGGACAACCAGTACGGACGTGGTTTTGAATTTGCTCCGTGATTCTGATTTTTGCAAAAAGTAAGCAAACAATAATAGTAAATAAAAACAAACAAACAAATAAAAAAAACAATGTACCCAAACTATTAATAATAAACATTAACAAATAGTGCACAAAAAAATATATAAAAACAAAAAACAAAACAAAAAAACAAACAATAATGAGTGCTTCGCAGCCTCACCCGCAAAACCGTAGGCATTCCTTAAATGCCTACTTCAGCTTTGTCGAGCCAACAAAAGCAACTCCTGGCAAAAACAATCGTAACGGCGATGATGAGTCTTCGCAGCGATCAGATGAAAGAGAGGCTAAGCAAGCGCAGTCAGCAGAAGCAGAAGTACACAGCAATCGGGCAACAACAAATCCACTGACAGCAGCCTCTATGTAGGTACCAGCAAGTACCCAGACAACGAAGGAAAATAAAATGCAAGGTGAGAATATACCAAGCAAAAAAGGGCCATCAGTTCAGACTGGTGTTGATCGCTACATTAATGTAAAAAGGAAATTGAGTCCTATTAAAACAGCGGTCAATTCCAAAAAATTTCAAGCAGGCACGCCAAACAGTAAAAAGCCAGAAATTCTTAATGGCAACAGATTTGCCTTATTAAGCAAAGAGCCTAACGACGAAGCAAAGGGTACCACGATGGTCGTGAATACCAAACCCCCTCCAATCTATTTGCGTGAGCGTAGCTCAAATGCGCTTGTTTCCAAAATGAACAATATAATATAACATAGATGAAACAAAAATTCAAACATACAATGTAAAAAGTTTCATGGATATTGTAAAATTCCTATCAAATAATAACAAGAATTACTACTCTTACCAACTGAAGAGCTCAAAAGGCCTAGTTGTTGTCATAAAAAGTATAGAGTCTCTAACGACGTTAAAGTAGAACTAGAAGAAGGTGGTTTTAGCATTAAATCAGTAATAAATATTTTTAACAGGAACAAAGTCCCACAACCAATGTTCAAAATAGAATTGATGCCAGAATTGATGCCTAACAAATTAAAGAAAAATGAAATAGTCCCGATTTACAATTAAAAATATCTTCTCCATCGCAGAATCACCGTTGAGGAACCACACAAGAGAAATAGTCCAGTACAATGTACAAACAGCCAAGAGTATGGACACACGAAAGCATATTGCACTCTACGAAGTGTCTGTGTAGTGTGTGGTGATCTACTTACATCCTACTTCAAAATGTACTCTTAAAGAAGAGGATTTATATAAAAAATGCAGCAATTGCGGACGAAATCACACTGCTAACTACAGGGGTTGCCCTGTATACAAAGATTTGAAATCGAAGTTGTCACAAGGCATCCAAGTACGTCGTAACCAAATGCTGAATATTCCATCTAATAAAAATATTAAAATCCCCGTCCATATTTTAAAACCAGTAAATCTTAAAGACAATGCTACATAAGGGAGCTATGAAGTGGCGTAGCTACAACTTAGGGCGCCCGAGGCCAAGGATGTTCTGCCGCCCCCCTTTATCTACCTACCTACAAGTTTCATGAGGTGGTTCGAAAAAAGTGAAGTTTTACAAAATATCTTCGATATTAAGTATATAAAATTTAGGAACTAGAAGCCACGCAAATTTTGAAGTTCCAAAATTTTCACTATACGGTTTTAGAGGAAATTGATAATAAATTTACAAGACATCTTATTAAAAGCCATAGAAAAAACCCATTTCCACAATTTGTAGGAATTTTTGCCCGAATTGGAGTTTTTAAATACCATTTTTGAAAATTTGGAGAAATAAAAGAATTTGTTACATTCAAAGCTATCTGTGAGAGTGACACGTCGCTAGACAAAGCTGGAAAAGTGCATCTTTAAGTTCTATCACTATTTTTATGAAAGGTATAAGCCAAAAGATATAAGTAAGACAAATTCAAAGACTGAAGATATTCGAGTAAAAATTAATATTTTTCATTTTTATTCAGATTATTTACATTGTGAGTGTACAACTCTTTATCTTTTATAATAAATTTTGTAAAAAAAATTTGTGGAAGTATTTTTCTAAAAATTAAAAAACAGCGAAGATCGTTTTGCCGCCCCCCAAGACGTTGCGCCCGGGGCGACGGCCCCCTTCGCCCCCCTAGCTACACCACTGGAGCTATGCAAACGTGGTGAAAGACAATACTACACAATTGCAATTGCCCCAAAGCCAACCAAATGGAAGCGTTGAAACTATGATACCTATGATACCTTACCCAATGTATGACACAATTTATGGCTTCAGTGCAAAATATGATTCAAGAGATAATCAAATCACAAAACCGAATGTTGCAAACTTTTTTAAGTAAAAAATGAGTGTACTGAACATTTTTTTATGGAATGCTAACGGTGTTAACCAACATAAATTGGAACTTATTAAATTTCTGGATGAAAATATTATTGATGTAGTGCTATGTCAGAAATTCATCTTACCAACGAAAACAATTTCTTTATACTGGGACTTAGACTCTATGTTACAAACCACTCTGATGGAAAGGCACATGGAGGAACAGCAGTGTTGGTTAGAAAACGGTTAAATCACCACACATTAGAATCTTATGCCACAGCGCAATTACAATCTACAACAATAACTATAAAAAATCGCTGCGGGGATTTAAATCTGGCGGCCATATACTGCCCACCTCGGTTTAAAATTACAGACATCCAATTTAAAGACTTTTTTGGAACACTTGGCCATAGATTTCTAGCAGGTGGAGATTACAACGCAAAGCATACGTATTGGGGCTGACGGCTAATTAATCCAAAAGGACGACAGCTATATCACACTATTATAAATAAGCACAATAAACTTGACATAATATCTCCTGGTAAGCCGACATATTGGCCTAGTGATCGTAAAAAAATACCAGATTTAATTGATTTTGCTGTAATCAAAAATATAGATAAAACGCACATAACAGCTGACACATGTACTGATCTATCTTATGATCACACTCCTGTACTAATAAAATTATGTGAACACCCGATATTGGTTGATCAAAAAGTGGGTCTAACTTCTTTTAAAACGCATTGGCTAAAATATAAAAATACGTGAGTAGCCACATTAATGTTGAGTACAAAATAAATAAAGGAAGAGATATTGACGAAAGCATAGAAGAACTCAATGATATAATAACTAGCGCAGCTCTCTTAGCAACACCAAACAAAGACTATAAGCCTCTTGGTGCCAGAAAAATTACTAACAGAGAAATAGAAAAGCTTGTAAATGAAAAAAGGCGTGCAAGGCGTGAATGGCAGATAAATCGCTCCCCTTCCACTCAGCCTCAAGTGCGGAACACATAGAGCTCGACAACTGCAAACGACATCTGTCAAATATTAAAAATACACACTTTCATATGAACACAGGCTTTTTGACAGCTGCACGACTACACGATTGCAGGCCGACAGTTGTCGTTCTAGCTAACTTCAATATCTTCCTATATTTGCCAACGGCAGTAGGACGACAGTAGAGTTGACAGTAGAATAGAAGATGGAAAGAGGAGGTACAGTGGTGATGCCACTAATATGTAAAATGTAAAATTATTCACCGCTCTAACAAACTTGACGTTATTTTACAAATAAAAACATAAAATAGCTCTATTTCAGCTCTATTATATCATTTGTAATAACAATTGATAATTTAAAACAAAAATATTTACCTATTTACTTATTTTTTGCATAAAAAATTTCGCTTTGAACAAAATATTAAAATTTCATTGAAGTGAAAGGTATTAGTATGGCCACAACGAAATTGTGTACATGCAAAATGGACAGCTGTGTTGTCTTGTGTACATGCCGGCCATTGTTATGTTGCAGTCTTCTTACGAATGTTCATGTAGTAGGATGCTCAACGCCATTTTCAGTTCACTGTCGTGCTGCTGCAGTCTGTCGCTGTCATTGTGTTCGGCACTTCAATTGAACTCAGCTGCACGTAAATTAAAAAAAAAGCGCTTAAACGTGATGAAGAATTCAATAACGAAATGTATATAAAGAAGCTGTGTCCAAATTCAAGCAAGCAAAATTCTCTTTGGAAAGCCCAAACTTCCATGAAGCCACCAACTAACGCCAACATGCCTATACGAGGCATGGGAGAAAATTGGGCTCGAAGTAACGAGGAAAAGGCTAATTGTTTTGCAAATCACCTAGAAAAGGTATTTCAACCAAATTGCCCAAAGAACAACTTCGAGTTGTCCAGCTTACCCAACACAGTTAACGAGTCACTCGAGTCTTTTAAGACTTCACCTTCTGAAATTATTAGAATAATAAAAGCGCTTGAACCAAAAAAGTCACCAGGACATGATAATATTACCCCAAAAATGCTAATTAAGTTACCAAATATTGCTGTAGAAGTGCTCTCTTTGCTCTTCAATGCAATTCTTAATCTCGGATACTATCCTAATTCATGGAAAAAGTAGCAGATTATCTGGATAGATAAACCTGGGAAAGACTTAACACAGCCGTCTTCATACAGACCAACCAGTCTTCTACCCTGTCTTTTTAAAATATTTGAAAAAGTGTTACTATCAAAGATGTCTCCTTTCCTCCACGAAAATAATATAATACCAACGCATCAATTCGGGTTTCGTGAAAAACATAGCACGATAGAGCAAGTAAATAGAATTACTAACGAAATAAGAAAAGCATTTGAGCACAGAGAGTACTGTTCAGCTTTATTTCTAGACGTGGCTCAGGCGTTTGATAAGGGGTGGCATGAAGGCCTTTTGTATAAGAGTAAAAACATTCTACCTTTCTAATTGTATCAAACATTGGAGTCTTATTTAAAAAATAGACAATTTATGGTAAAAGTGGGAGATTTCATATCTGATGAACGACAGATAAGGGCTGGTGTACCACAGGGCAGTGTTTTAGGCCCAACTCTATACATCATATATACGGCAGATCTTCCAACAGCTAATAATAGGCGTGTTTTATTTGACCGGCAAATTAAGCTATTAGCTTATTTTGTATGGAAGACTTAGCCAACATAATAATGTTGGCTTGTCATAAGCTATCATAGCATGTATACCAAGAATGATAGAATACAAGATTACGACACTAGTTTACAGTTAGTTTTTTTCGGTTTAGCTCTTGACAACTCTTACAAAAACAAATACATTGTTCAACAATTTCGTGACGTAACAGTTTTGCGTTGAGAAGAACAAGCATATAAATGCATACAAATTGTAAACAGAAAAGTAAACATTTTTTGCAATTCCCAAAATAATATTAATTCATTCGTCTTTGCAGGAAAAATTTCAATAGAATGTTTAGAATATTGTTGCGAGAAAATATGTATATAATTAGTTTTAGGCACATCTACAATAAATAGAGTAGCATGTGTGGAAATTGTTCAAATGAAGAAAACCAGTGTAAGTGTACTGTTGTATTTATTTAAATTTCTAAGCATAAATATATTAATCTTTTAAAATGAAATGTGCAGTGGCTTGTTGTAATAATTATTATGCAATTAAAGGATCGAAAACGAGTTTTTTCAGTTTTCCGGCCGATTTAAAAGTTTCCAAAAAAGTGGGTGTTATTTTGCAAAAGAAATGATATATTTAATACTAAATTAATAATTTCACAATTCTTTTATCATAATTTCATAAATCTGATACATCTGAACTTATAATATATGTATATATTTATATACAACACAAGAAACGTCTTCTCCATTTGAATCACAACTTAATAGACAATTTTATTATCAATAGGCCGATATATTTCTTTAGAAATGATTCAAATCTTTTCACTCAACAATATTCAATCGCGTCACTAAAACATTTCTTTAAAATCGAAAGAATTAATAATATTTTGCGAATTTACAAAAGTGTTTACTTTTCTGTTTACAATTTGCAAGCCATTTGACAGTTTTTCACTCTTGTTCTTCTCAACACGGAACTATGACGTTTCGTAATGGCGGTCGTCGTAATCTTGTATTCTATCATTCTTGATGTATTTTGAACTAGAGGCATTGCCAGTTAAAATACTTTTTCCATTCACAATAGCTATGATTTTTCCCAAGTAGTTGGCAATAGTGAGAAACCTCATTTTGACAGATAAAAATGTAAACAAATGACAAATATAGAAGATCACGAAATTAAAAATTTTATAATAGATACGGTAAGTATGGATTTTAAATTAAAATTAATACAAAATTAATCTTTGTGTGGTTTCCAGTTGCTTGGTACTGTTTACACAAATTCAAATGATGAAGAGGATAAGGAAATATTGACCATCCTGGCTGGTTTAGCTGCTAAATCAAGTTCGTCATCGTAGGATTCAGAACAAGAGCAGATAGAGCATCCAAAATGCTCTAATTTTGTGGACACTATTGATAATTTTGAAGATGAGGATTTCGAATCGCATTTTCGTTTGAGTCGCACTACTTTAGATTACCTTATACGTGTGCTTTGCTTTTGCTACGAGACTTTTCTTTATCAGTATTTTTTGCAGGAAGATATGAAGAAAGTGAACGAACCCGTGTTACGAAGTCCACATCATGGGCGATTGTTCGTCGGGTTATCGCGTGAGGTATCTCAATAGCCAATGAGTATGTTAAGTGGCTAACTGGAGATGTGTTGGAAGAAACAACTCTCAAGTTTTTACAAAGGAAACAAATACCAGGTATTATTGGTGCTATTGAATGCACCCACATAACAATTAATGCTCCAATAAAAGGCAAACATATATATTTTGATCGTAAACGTAATTATACTATTGTTCTGCAGGCCATTGTCGATGCTGATAAAAAATTTATTGATATTTATTGTGATGAACCCGGATCATATCATGACTATAGAGCTGTGGTTCCCAAACTTATTTTGTCTACTGCCCACTTTGAGAATAAATATTTTTTTAGCGCCCCCATTTTTTCACCTATTTATAAACCACTGTAACTTCAAATTAAATAAATTAACTATCTAATCTATCTAATATCAGGTTCCAATTTACTTAAGAACAGTCGCAAGTCGCCACGTTCGGTAACAATCAAACGATTTCTCTTTTTTGTAAGCAGTGTTGTCACAGCACTAAATCCACGTTCACACAAATATGACGATGGGAATGCTCTCAAGAATCGTTGAACGATTGACCACAATCCAGGGTACAATTGCGGGATCGGTTTTTGTAGCCAAAATTCTTGGTAACCATTTTTGAACTTGATTTTTATTTCCTCGTTCGTTGTCAATTCTACAAGTTCTTCTTCCAGCTGAGGTGACATTGCTGTGTTGACATTTGAAAACGGATCCAACACCCAGTCTGGTATTTCCAAGTTCAAACTGTCCTGGTATCGTTCGGTGAAGTCAATGTGGAGGTTTTCCAAATGTTGGCAGTAGGCAAACAATTCGTCGTGACTGCATGATACTGATAAATTTGGAAAATTGTGAAACTCACGTCTGCCCAGATTCTTTTTGTGTAGAAGCAGTTTGGCTGCGAAAGCAGCAACGAAGCTTTTTGTTTTAAATAAATTTAGTTTATCGCTTTGCAGTTGGAGATTCATATCGTTGATCAATTTATACAGGTCTGTTATTTAAGCTATATCATTCTTTGATGTTATGAGCTGGTCTTGCAATTCTGTATGTTTAGTTTCCAAGAACTCTATAACAGAGTCAAACAGGTTGTAAAATCGAGTCAGACAATTGCCTCTTGATAGCCAACGAACTTCAGTATGAAACAACAAACGGTTGAAATCCTTGTCATAAGTAACACAAAGCTGATGAAATAATCTATCATTCAGAGAGCTGTTGCGAATTAAGTTTCTAGCAACAAAATGTTGTCTATGAATAACGCAATGTACACCAAGGCCATCTGCAATTTTATTTTTTAAGTACTTTATGAAGCCTTTATGGCACCCTGTCATAGCCGAAGCGCCATCAGTATATTGCATACGGTTTCGCCTTTTGTATCGGTCTCTAAATTTCTAGCAAATAATAGTTCTTCACATATTTTCTCATCTTTAATAAACCTCACGTAAGACAACAACAATGCTTCATTAGATGGTAAAGTGGACTCATCGAGCTGAATTGAGAATTGAGTTGTCCTCAGGTGATCGCACAATGATTCTTCAATATTTTCAGAAATTTCATTAATTCGTCTTTGCAAAGAATTATTACTCAAAGGAATTTTTCGGATAATATCTGCGGCTGGTTTATGAAGCACAGTAGTTATTACTTCATTTATTGCTGGCAATATTAACTCTTCTCCGATGTTATGTGGTTTGCCTTTTTGAGCAATTAACAAAGAGATATTGTACGAAGCTCGAAACCCGTCGTCATCTTGTTTAGCAGCCGCCAAAAATAGTTTTGCTACACTTGGCTGAGTAATTGCTTCTTCTCTAGGTCTTGAAAATATGCTACATTCTTGTCTTTCTTTGCTTTGAGAAATACGTTCAACTTCGCGAGTAGTGTAAACTAGGCGTAAGTACTGCTCATCTATTGCGTGCAAAACCACAAATGAAAATAAAATAAATAATGTATTACGTTGTTTATATAGGAATGCTTAAGCAGCACGCACTGACAAGAATAAAACAAACATGCATAAACTCGTTTATCTCATTCGACGCTCAATCGTACACAACAAGTCCGAACAAGTATTCAATGAACCCGCCGTGTTTAAATGAGTTAAGCATCTGCCCCCTCCACCCGGAAAAACTGGCACACTCTAATACAACACTTTCGATGACAGCACACTCATACATCACCACACAACGCAACTCACCACACCTCACCATCAATCAACCCACTTAACAAAAAGGCTGGGCAAAAGGATTGCGGACACATTCGTTCTTGGAACATTCGCTTCTACGCTGCGCCGCGTCTACAACTTTAAACACAATTCGATCTAAGCAATTCGATCCATACAAGCCGCAAATCAACTTTCGCTGAGACACTGTGCCGCTACTCTACCGGGACAAATCTTTTCGACCTCCATCCGCGAGAGCTCGATCGCCAGCTCCAGCAAGTCAGAACTGGATTCTCACCACCCCGTTTGTCGCCACTTACTTTTATTAACATTAAATTGTGTAACATTTCTAATTTTAAAAATTATAATTCCGTTGTTAAGATTGTGACAATACAGACAAAATTTATTTCTTATCAAACGTACTATAAATTTCGTATACTTTTATTCACGCCGATTGATACAGGAATGCACAATTTGGGTTATTTAACAACCTGATAGATATCTACGAGTACTAATAACTTTAAAAATGCGAAAGTGTGTCTGTTGCCTTTTTATTTGTTTGTTTGTGTCTACTTTCATTATGAAACGGAGGGACCGATTGACATGATTTTCATTTTTTCTACATTCAATAAAATAGGAAAGTTATATATGAACTACGCGGAGAGAAATATAGAATCGAGTTTGAGCAATCTTTTAATTCATATTAGTTTATGTTCACAAGTTGTTGTTGAGAGTCGAGAGCTCAGTCACCTGCAGCGTCCACAAGGGGGCGTTATCGCCCACTTTGGGAAAGTCTGCTCTAGAGTGCTAAAAAGGTCAGCATTTTATAGAAATGCGGAAAATAATATGGAAAGTTTATTTCTAAATTCTACTTTTATTCTCGGGGACTCGGCATACCCTTGCAGAAATTACCTCATTCCGGTGTTTAAAGGTTATGGTTCGTTAACGCCTAATCAAATCAGCTTTAACAAAACACATTCTTCAGCAAGAATAGTTGTTGAAAATACATTTGGAGCACTGAAAGGACGTTTGCGAAGGCTTCTTAAATTTACGGAGCACAGAAATTTATGTGCAATTTCCAATTTAGTTGCAAGTGCATGCATTATGCACAATATATGTATGTATTATTGCAAACGACGATACTATTGTTGACCATCAAATTGAAAGTGCCGAACCGGAGCCAGAACCTGCTAATGAGCGGGTGAGAGAAGCAAGTGGAGATCGCCGGAATCAGTTGCTTACAATTTTAACACGAAGAAATGAATAAATTTTAATTTTTTTAATTTTAAAATGGACTTTTAGGGCAACATTTTTCCAGTGGATATGTATGTACGAATATTCACGACTCAATCTCAAATACTAAAACTATTTATAATTTTACGACATATTTGTTTTATACAAACACTTACATATACGTATGCATTTGTTCAAGATTTGTATGTAAAAAATTTTAATTCTATGACAAGCTTGATTATTGGGATACTCAAAACCCGTCGTAAAGCATCGTAAAATCGTAAGATTGTAAATTTTTACACTTGTTTTAAAAAATTGTTTTTGGATTTCATACAAAAATGGGTTTACACATTTACAATTCTCAATGCTATGTTTTCGAATCGTTACAACTTATAACTTTATGAGACTTGTGAAAACCCTATATTTATTTCCGTTAAATAAAACTGTAGGGCTATAAAGCTTTTTTTATAACCGCGAAAATTTACGAAATAGCGAAAGTATAAGCGAGATTGTTGCAAAGGGCCGAGTAATGACACTGTAAGGTGGTCAGGTATTAGACTAACTTTATTTGCACAATTCTTCCCCTTAAATAACATTCTGTACAATATTTCGATACCGCTAACTATGTACATAATTCCGCTTTGTATAATTCTTATATAAATACTATATGTATATGTTATGTACTTCTAACAGTCCATAAAACTAAGTACCTACTTAACGCTATTGCCTCTTCATATATAATTTAGTTATTAAAAGAGAAATGAAAAAATGGGAATGCAGCATTGCAATATGCTGCTTACATATAAGCTTAGTACATGCTAAATAGGACTAACTAATGTGCACAAACAAACATACGTGTAATTGCGTGAGCGAAACATAGCGTTAGCAAAGTGTAGAGAGCAAGCGCAAGCAAACACAATGCAAATGACTTCTAATGCTTAACCTTGAATATTAGGCAAATAAGAAGAAGTAGGAATTGCAAAAAATATACAAGAACGTGTGGTTGAAGTATGCAGTGGTATGCAATCGGTGACCCAACATCCCGGCCCCGTTGAAAGGAATTTCAAACAGGTAGTAGTGCTAGCTTGTGAATTGGTCGCCGAATGATTCCCTTCGTTGTTCGAATGTCCACCACACGTATTTTAGAGTCCTTTCCTGGAATACAGTTTATAACCCTTCCAATATGCCATTTTTGTGGTGGTAAGTTGTCTTCATGGATGATAACCATTGAGTTGTTGTTGATGTTTGGCTGTTCCGAAAACCACTTTGATCGTATTTGAAGTTCGTTGATATAATCTTTTGACCACCTATTCCAAAACGTCTGTTTAATGCTTGTGACTTGATTCCATCTGTGTAAGCTGCTTGTTTCAGCTGACAATCTTCGCTCAGGGAGTGCTCTTTGTGCGCTACCAATAATAAAATGCCCCGGAGTTAATGCTTCATAATCGTTTGGATCCGATGACAATGGTGTTAGTGGCCGAGAATTTAACACAGCTTCTATCTCCACCAGCACTGTTGTTAGTTCCTCAGCGGTAAGTCTTGCATTTTTGATGGTACGGTTGAGATGACTCTTAGCCGATTTGACTGCGGCCTCCCAAATACCGCCGAAATGAGGTGCTCTGGGAGGGATGAAATTAAAATTTACAAATTCATTAGCACAGTATTTCATAATTGCATCCTTGTTTTCGGTTTTAAATAAAAATGACTTTAATTCAGCTAGTTTGCTGCAAGCGCCCACAAAATTTGTTGCGTTGTCACAAAAGATGTCAGAGGGTAGCTCCCTCCTTCCAATCATCCGCTTCAATGATGCTAAGAATGCGTCCGTGGTAAGGTCTGATACAAGTTCGATGTGAACCGCCTTTGTCGCTAGACAAACAAATATCGCTATGTACGATTTATAAGGTGTTTTACCTCGAATACGCAAGTATACGTTGACTGGTCCGCAGAAGTCAATACCGCAACGCGCAAAGGGGCGAGATGGAGTCAATCGCTCGACAGGTAACTGCCCCATTACCTGATTCATCAGCTTTGGCTTGTAACGTATACAATGTGTGCACGATCTGACGATACGTCTTGCTAAATCGCGTGCATTGACTATCCAAAACTGAAGTCTTATTAGTGCTACGAGTGCCTTTGGTCCTGCATGGTAGTGTTTCCGATGTAGGTGGCGAGCGTAATGCACAACGAATTCGCATTTGCTTGGCAACAGCATTGGGTGTTTCCTTTCTTCTGGAATATCTGCTGATTCCAATCGACCTCCAACTTTGAGTATTTGGAATCCTTCGGTATTTTCTAAAAACGGATTTAAATAACGCAATGGGCCATTTGTCGTGAGACCTTTCTGTAAAAGATGAATGTCATTAGCAAAATGTATATGTTGAATATTCCAAATTATGCAAAGTAAGGCGTGATGCAACTCTTGTGGTGAGAGAGTAGATGATTCGTTAAGTTTTGTATTATGTCGACAAATATTGATGAAGCGGAACATCCAAGCTATTAATCGAAGGCTGCTAGAGTAGTTACTTCGCTGATTCACGATTTCCAAAATGTAATTGGTGCTAACGATTGATTTGAATGCAGATTTTCGCTTCTCCTTTTCGACAACTTCCATGTCGATATCATTGCAGCTGTCCTTTGGCCATTTATTTGAATTTTCGTATAGAAACCTCGGTCCGGTGTACCATATTGAATCAACAAGTTCCTTTACGGTACATCCTCTAGACGCAACATCCGCCGGGTTACAATGAGTTGGTACATGTCTCCAATGGGCACCTTTGGTTAAGTCCTGGATTTCCGAAATTCGATTACCAACAAAGGTCGAAAGTGTTGCAGAATGCATCTTCAGCCAATGTAAGACTATTTGTGAGTCTGTCCAAAGAAAAATATTAAAAGGTTTATGAGAAATTGCTGGTTTAATTTTTGCTAATAAACGAGCGAGGAGAAGAGCGCCACAAAGTTCTAACTTTGGTAACGATTGTTTTTTGATGGGTGCAACTCTGGACTTAGCAGTGAGTAAGCGAATAGTAGTAGTGCCAGATTTGTTGATAAAATGAGTGTAAATTGCGCAGCCATATGCACGAATTGATGCGTCACAAAATCCATGTAGCTGAAGAGACTCCATATCTGCCGAAAAACAAGGCCTAGGCACCTTGATTAATGAAAGATCCGATAAGGAATTCAGAAAGTTTTTCCAAGCCCATTCAATGTTCTGTGGCACTGATTCATCCCAATCCAATTTAAGTAGCCATATTTCTTGCAACAAGATTTTTGAAGTTATAACAACAGGAACCAAAATACCGAGTGGGTCGTAAAGTGACGATGCAACAGATAGGATGGAACGTTTTGTAAGACGACCAGTGAGTCCTAGTTTTGCTTCGAATGAAAAAATAAAACAATCAAGATTTTGGTTCCATTTTAGTCCAAGTGCGTTAGTGATGGATGAATCTACGTTTAGATCCTTTAACGAGTCGTCTTCTCTGAATCGATGATGATTAGAATGCCACTTTGTTAATTTAAACTTTCCTAATTCTAACAGTTGTGTTACCTCTTGCTTTATCTGTGAAAGTTCGGTTAGACTGTCAGCACCACACAGTAAGTCGTCTACGTAAAATGATGACTTCACGATCTTTGCGCCAATTGGGAATTGTTCTGAATGCTGTTCAGCTAGGTACAGCAAACTCCGTATAGCAAGATATGGTGCAGCAGCCATTCCATACGTTACAGTATTTAGTTGGTATGTCCGAATGTTCTCTGTCGGTGAACTCCTCCACAGAATGTACTGGAACTTTCGATCATCTTCATGCATTAATACTTGCCGATACATCTTGACTATATCCGCAGTGAGTGCAAACCTATTGAATCGGAAACGAAGAAGAAGAATAAAAAGTTCGCATTGGATTGTAGGACCAACCATCTGAATATCGTTTAGTGATTTTTGGGACGTAGTTCGACAGGAGGCGTCAAATACGACTCTAAGCTTTGTTGTTGTACTTGTTGGCTTAAGAACGCAATGATGTGGTATAAAATAATGCGGTTCGCTCAGATTCGGATTCTTTACAATGCTCATATGACCCAGGCTCTCGTAATCGTTCATAAATTCAACGTACTGTGCTGTCAATTGTGGAGATTTGGCTAATCGACGTTCTTGTGCATTGAATCGTCGCAATGCCGTAGTGTATGACTCGCCCAAGCACGTCGGATCATCCTTGAAAGGGAGTTTGACAACTATTCTGCCGCAAGGTCTTCTTGACACGGTTGCATTGTATAAATGATCGCAAATCTGTTGTTCACGAGTCCAAGGCTCTGGGATGGTAGTAACTTCTTCCAATTTCCACAACTTTTCCAATTTGGCATCTAAAGGTTCATTGGCTAAAAATAAACAAGATGGTTTAGATATATTGTTACTGCCGGTATTATAGCGTCCCGAAACGATCCAGCCTAAGAGCGTTTTTTGCAAGATGGGTAAATTAGACCCAAGATGGATTTGACCAACAGATAGCAGACTGAAGAACGTTTCCGTACCCAGCAACATGTCAATTTTCTTTGGTATATGAAATTCATCATCAGCGAGTTCTATGTTGGTTGGAATATTCCATGTTGAAATGTTGATTTCCGGATCTGGTTGATAAGCAATATGCGATGTAATACAAAAAGTTAATGGAAGCTCGAAACCGGTGACTTGCGACTTGATGTTAGTTGAAGTTTTGAATTTAATATTTGTTGATGACAAACCAATGCTTTGAATTTCTAAGTTTTGTTTGTTTCTTGGCAGCAGCAACCTTTGCGAAAAATCATCTGTGATGAAATTGACTTGCGAACAGGAATCTAGCAGCGCTGTACCCAATCTATAGCTCCCCGATGAATCACGAACGAAAATTTTTGCTGTTGCAAGGATTACATTATCCAACGATGAATTATTCATATGTGTATGTACGGCTGCCTCCTGTGTAGGAAATAGTTGAGTAGTTGTTGGTTGGCCTGAAGGTGAACCGCGATGAAGTAAACTATGGTGTTGTCGTGCACAAACCTTGCACCTGTGCGATGATGAACAATTGGCTACTTGATGTCCCTTGGATAAGCAATTGATGCAAAGTCCAATTTTCTTTGCATGATCGAAACGTTGAGTTATGTTTAGCGACTTAAACCGTTCACAATTAAAAATCTTGTGGTTGTTGTTAAAACAGAATTGGCACGATATGGTAGAGCAGGAAAATGTGTAACCTTTTGGTTGACTCCTTGATTTCGGAGTGGAGTGTTTGTTAAAACCTTGAGCTGGCGAAGTACTACCATGCGTGTTGTCGAGTGACTCCAGATATTGACAGTGTCTTTCCAAAACTGCGATGAAATCTTCCCATGACGGCAGAGTTCTGAAATCTAGCGACTCCTTCCACCTTTTGTTGGTCTGTTCATCAGACTTCTGCAATATTAGATAAATTAGCATTGCTTGAGAAATTTGCCTGTCACTACCCAGTGATGTCAAAGAACCATAAATAGCTGAAGCTTTATCAATCAAACCTCTTAGCTGAATGCCATTTGGTTTCATAACTGCTGGTAAATCAAATAGCGAATTTATTCCTTCCAAGAAAATTAGTGTTTTGTTGTCATAACGTACCTTCAATCGTTCTAACGCCTTTGGGTAGTTTTCATTTGTAACCTGAAACGCATTTACAGTTTCTAAGGCTTGACCTTGGAGACAATTTCGTAAATGGTTGAATTTTTCAATATTTGTTAAATTGAACTCGTGATCAATTATTTGTTTGAACGAGGTAATAAAATTTTGATAATTCGAATACTTGCCATCAAACGTAGGAAGCTTAAGTGGTGGAAGTTTTGAACTTGATTGTACCACGCAAGTTGTATCCGAAAATGAAACGTTGTTATCTTCTGCCAGTTGCGACTGGATAATCAATTTAGTTGTTATGTAAAGTTCTTCCAGGTCAGCACGTCCTCCGTCCTCAGCATCCAATCTTTCGATGTCCGTTTGAATTGAGAGAATCTGCTTGAAGTATGACTCCAGGATGCCTAAACGACATTTGTATTCCGCCACTGAAAGAACCTTTCCACCTGGTCGTAGGCTAGCATCGATGATATTTTTAATACGTGTGATATTTTTCTTGGTGCTGGTGCGTTGTTGTTTTAGTTCGTCCAAAGACATTGTAGAACGGAATTCTATTTACGTGCTTTATATTGACTTCAAAGTATTTCAAATAATTATAATTTTCCTTCTAGTGAGTAGTTGGGTAATAAATGATTTGTTAATTTATTTCAAATGGTATCAACGAGATTAATATATGTGTATATGCGAAGCAACAAATATGCGAATATCACCTGGAAATGGTACTAGCGAAACGTGGTGGCGACAAGTAGATGATCTGTGCTGTGTGCGAGCGATGCTGATGTGTCCAATGGTGAAGATGTCCAATGGTGAAGATTCAATGACGATAATGTCCCACGATGCAGTCTAATACTGACCACCAAACTCCGAAAGATATGCGAACAACGAAACAACTTACTCGTGCCCCACGTTGGGCGCCAAAAAATGTAGGGCTATAAAGCTTTTTTTATAACCGCGAAAATTTACGAAATAGCGAAAGTATAAGCGAAATTGTTGCAAAGGGCCGAGTAATGACACTGTAAGGTGGTCAGGTATTAGACTAACTTTATTTGCACAATTCTTCTCCTTAAATAACATTCTGTACAATATTTCGATACCGCTAACTATGTACATAATTCCGCTTTGTATAATTCTTATATAAATACTATATATATGTTATGTACTTCTAACAGTCCATAAAACTAAGTACCTACTTAACGCTATTGCCTCTTCATATATAATTTAGTTATTAAAAGAGAAATGAAAAAATGGGAATGCAGCATTGCAATATGCTGCTTACATATAAGCTTAGTACATGCTAAATAGGACTAACTAATGTGCACAAACAAACATACGTGTAATTGCGTGAGCGAAACATAGCGTTAGCAAAGTGTAGAGAGCAAACGCAAGCAAACACAATGCAAATGACTTCTAATGCTTAACCTTGAATATTAGGCAAATAAGAAGAAGTAGGAATTGCAAAAAATATATAAGAACGTGTGGTTGAAGTATGCAGTGGTATGCAATCGGTGACCCAGGATCTGTCCCAATGTTTATGGTATGGTTGTTGGACACTAAATAACTTTCACCAAAAATTTCGTCCATTTCCGACATATACGGTATTGTGCACGGAGAAGTTCCAGTCTGCTTCTCATTGTCTTTCGCTGTTTTATACGCCTTCAAAAGCGTTCGCATTTTTGCTACAACGGCAGCCGCATTAACCGTTGTATCTTGTGGAAACAAATGTAATAAATATTTACAAAATAACTTTAAAATACTCTTACTGTAAATCCTTGATATATCATGTCCTCCAAGACGTTTTCATAAGCGAACTTTTTCTTCCGCGCATGCAAAAACTCATCCTTCCTCTCATTGTAGCACTTCAGAAATAGGAGTGTCTCGGCCTTTGTCCAAACTTTTCTTTTGCTGTATATAAACAAAATAAATAACTATTTAGTTTGTAAAAAGTTTGTTTACAAATTTAAAAATTCAAATTTACCTTTTCTCCATGTCAAACATTTCGTCGCAATAAATTGAATATCAGCTTATTGTTATTGCCCGCGTTGCCAACATAATGCATATTTAAGCGAAAATGTGAAATAAGCTAAATGCGTTTTATTTGTCCATGATTTAGCTTTTAACTTATGATGGTCAAATAAAACCCGGCTAATGTATTAACTTCAACTTTTGCGGATGACACAGCTTTAGTGAGCCGTAACAAATACCACATAATAGCATCAAGAATTTAGGTATCTATTTTTTCATATTTTCCTTGACTTAATTATCATTCAGCCACTGACGGGGGAATACTGTGTCAGTTAGATTTTATTTAAAATTATTTTGCAAGTTTAATTTCGTTTAATTTTCAATGTTAAAATTCACGACAACATCGAAAAACCACGATACGTCAATATTGCATACTAAACGTTCAATAAATATTGCAATTCGGGATCGCGGTTAATATAAAAATATTGAACGTGTAGCCAGCGCCATAAAATCTGATGATTGCTTGCTTTTAGTTTCTGATATATCATCTCTAGGAGTTGAATTTAGCATCAGAAGCCATAATCATTTTTACGAAACACATTTTCTCAAAATACTCGCGGTATAACGATTGCAAAACATAACTGTATGGATAACCTATAATGTACAATATTTCTGAACAGTTTTTAAATAAATAAATAGTTTTAGTGGAACCGTTTATTTCATTCACCGACACTCACAAAGTAGCTTAGTTATCAACTAAGCTAAAAAATAATGAATTGCCAAAAATTTTGATAACACATAAATTGAGAAGTTATTATGCATTTAGGTTGGAAAAATATGTTGGATTAAGTCTATGGTTCGAAAATATGTCACAGTATGTTCGTAGATTTGTCGAAAATTATAGCACCTGTCAAATAGATGGCTGGAAAATTGCAAGCTGAATTACATCCGATTCCAAAGGTAGACATTTCGTGGCACAAGGTGCTTATGGACATAACGGAGAAGATGAGTGGAACAAATTTCTTAAACGAGTACGTACTTGTCCCGTCTTCCAAAAAAAAAAAACAACTGTAAACTTCTACAATTTTTTTTTTAATTTAAGAAAGTGGTTTTTGAAAGAAAAAAAAATGCTTTATGTTGTTTAAAAATATGTACAAACTTAACTTTACTTAGTTTAAATAGAAGATAATTTAATGCCAAAGATAATAAACTTTGCCTGAATTCCATGCGACGTTTAGTTTTTTTTCTATCATGACCGTCACTTAAGAAAAATCGTAAAAATGAAAACCGAGAATTCGCGCATCGAAGTTTTCGCTTTCTGCTCAAGCGCTAGTTAACGAAAGGTTAGTTTGTTGTTAGTAAAAAATAATATATATTATTTTTTTTGGCAGTGTACTTTCGTGTTGCCAGTTTTATTATATATCTTTACTGACTACTTGGTACAATATTACAGCTATTTATACTTGATCGCTTACTTGCTAAAACATACATAGTTTTGTTACACTTATCTATCTCTTATCGCATTTTGTCTGCTGCACTTTGGATTCGGAAATTTTCATGTTTATTTAAGTTAAGTATGGCATTTATTTAGGCTATTTTCGGAGTCGGAGGAGTCCTCTCCTTCTTAAAATAGAGCGTCCTCGCTAATTTGCTGCTAATTGTTTGATTTTGAAGAAATAATACCGAGTACTTAAATTTGTTCGCTGTGCTGGTTATGTATGCAGTGGCGTAGCTAGGGGGGCCGTCGCCCCGGGCGCAACGTCTTAGGGGCGGCAAAACGATCTTCGCTGTTTTTTAATAATTAGAAAAATACTTCAACAAATTTTTTTACAAAATCTATTATAAGAAAGATAAAGAGTTGTACACTCACAATGTAGTAATCTGAATAACAAAGAAAAATATTAATTTTTACTCGAATACTCTTCTGTCTTTGAATTTGTCTTATATCTTTTGGTTTATTATCTTTCTTAAAAATAGTGATAGAACTTAAATATGCACTTTTCTAGCTTTGATCGCTGCAAAATCACATATCATACCATTGTAATTTAAAGTTGAAGCAGTTTCACATTCTATAGAGAGAATCGCAAGATTGGACAGTCTACTCTGACTCATGGTCGGTCTCAAGTAAGATTTGATCAATTAAATTTGCTAAGAGATCTTTCACTAGATGCAGCTGATACAGGTATAGTGAGTAGTATTCTTAAAGCTGACGCTAACGTCTTTTGGGCTTCCAGTCCCATTGAAGAAATGTATAATAAAACTTTTTCTTCGCTCTCTTTAATAAAAGTCGAACGTAGATGTCTTGTAAATTTACTATCAATTTCCTCCAAAACCGTATTGTGAGAATTTTGGAACTTCAGAATTTGCGTGGCTTCTAGCTCCTAAATTTTATATACTTAATATCGAACATATTTTGTAAAAGTTCACTTTTGTTTGAACCACCTCATGAAACTTGTAGGTAGGTAGATAAAGGGGGCGGCAGAACATCCTTGGCCCCAGGCGCCCGAACTTTTTGCTACGCCACTGTGTGTATGATTTCTCTGAGTTGTTTTTGATGGTTGTAATATGTAATGCCATCAATGTTTGTGGATTGCGAAAAATTAATTAATACCAAATATTGATATATTATTCCAAGAACGCTCATAATTTGTCAAGATGTGACCGTTTTCAAAGATTTGGAGTGGAGCGTTATTTCCATAAATTGTTTCACATTGTGCTGATTTATCGTTTAATATTTTGATAGTACAATTATCAGAGGGTTCTGATTTACAAATAGAAATACTGAAAAAATTCTTACATTTTGAAACTCTTTGATACTCGTAATTATTACATTTTGCTATCTTAGGATCCAAATTAATTTTACCATACTTTTGTGATTAAGGGTATACATTAAATAGTATACATTTAGTTTCGAGTATTTGGTATTTGTAAATTATAATTATAGCCTATGGATATCAGAATATTCCAATATATTATTTAGTGGAAGATCCAACTCCATATTGTTTATTAATTCGTGCACATCATTCAAATTGCCAGAGTAAAAATTGTTGTTTTTCACAAAAATAATAGTATTTTATATTGTTAGCAATTCATTATAAATCTCTGCTATGATTAAATTCTCATTTATTACTTTAGAATCGAGAGTTACAATTATTCTGTAGATGCCTTTAATCCAATGCTATTTTTAAGAATAATCCGTCCTTTATTGGTCGTTACTGTCTTACCGTTGTCTTCCCTTAAAATATGTTTCGCGTATTTCCTTCCGTTTTTATTACGCCTGTGTGTTTTCGAAAATATCACGTCTCCTTGATTATAGACCATATGCTGTCGATTGCGTCGCAAGACTCTTTCCAGGTTTCGTTTTAGACGTTCTTGGATGTCTGGATACCCCCTTTGATTAAAAAACACGTTCTCGGGTTTCTCGTTGGTTACAGTATGAATGGTTTTGTTGTACTGCCGAACCGCTGAATTATTGTGATCAGCCAACACTATAGCGATAAAATTGTACTGCGTTGTGTATGCTCAACTTGTCCGTTTGTAGTTGAATGGAACGCTGGCGTTTTAATGTGCGTTATTTTTAGTAGTTTGTAAATTTGTTGTGCACAGATGCTGGTAAATGATAAGTCGCTATCAGTCATTAAAAATTTTGCGTTTGGATATGTTTGTGAAAGTATATCTCGTCGACATTTTGTATGTATCCTTTCTTGAAGGTATTTGTCTAAATTGGCAAAATTGTGAGTATTTGTCGGTTGAGCTAATGTATGTATTTGTTATCGCTCATGCAGAATAAATGTAATAGTGGAATTCTGTAAGCAGTCTCTAGTCACTATTTGAGACATTTTGAGGAAAAGTCTCAATTTGTGACTAGCTACTATTCACTTATAACGGGATTCTGTAACCAGTCTCTAGTCTCTATTTGAGACATTTTGAGGCAAAGTCTCAATTTGAGACTAGTTACTATTCACTAAACAGTCTCTAGCGTTAGTCTCAAAATATTGAGACCTGGTAGTTAGCAGGTCACAAAACTAAAAAGAACTCTTGTCTGCCATTTTGAATATACTGAATAGAGATCATCATAGATATTAATCGATTGTCGTTTCTTTATATTTTGTAAGCAACTCAAACACGAAAAGGTTAAAAATAAACCAATTTTACATAAATTTCGTAAATATTATGAAACAAAGTCAACATATATTTAATTGATAATTATGTTTTTTGACTATGTTATAGAAAATTTAATATTTGTTATCGACATATTTATTTTCATTCAAGTGTAAAAACATCTCTGAATAATGAAATGTAATAGATTTTGTGACTGTCACTTACAGAATAGCAATATCATCTCAAGTCTCAAAAATTGTCTCTAACTTAAAATCTCAAATTTAGAGACTTGAGACTGTCTCAAGTTACAGAATCGCACGGTTAATAGTCTCTAGCGTAATAGGGCCCATACACGACACACATGTGGGTGTGATCTGTGTGAATTCGTTTCGCCAATACACGACATTTGCATTCGTTCTTCACACAGTGAACATGTGCGACAGGCAAGCGGAACATTTTTTCGAATTTATTTCTAACTTTTATCGATTTCTGCGTATTTCGTTAATAAGTTATTCCAACTTTTACTTTTCACAATTTTATTTTTATATATATTACTTTTCGTTTGCCAAATTGCCAGTTAATTTTTTATAAGATCAATAAATTCTGATACGAAATCTTTATTAAGGGGGGAGCCTGCTTTAGAAGCTTTAAGATATCGATTTTTTTTTTGATTAAATCTCTTTAAAAATTATAATTATATTTAAGTATATGTATGTATGAGCGCTTGGGCAAAAAGCGAAAACTTTACAGCGCGATTTTTCGGTTCTTCATTTTTACGATTATTTTAAATTGGCGGGCAGGATAGAAAAAAAACTAAACGTCGTATGGAATTAGGGCAAACATATTTTTAAACAACATAAAGTAAAATTTTTTTGGTCAAAAGCTACTATTTATTCAATTTTTAAAGAAATTGTAAAATTTTACACCTTTTTTTTGGAATTTTCTAGTTTAACTAGAAGATAAATTATTAAAAAATATGAATCTCTTTGAATTTTTTGTTTTCGATAGAAATTGCGACCTGCATCCTGCCCGTCGTCCGAAAAATGCACATGCGAGATGCTTTGGGCAATTGCTTCCCAAAGGCAGAATATCAAAGATTTCGTATCCAAAAAATTTGTGAAAGATGGTCAAATATATATCTATAAAGCCTAGAAATTTCTTTGAATCAATTATTTTTTTCCCTTCCAAAAAAATCCTCAAAAAAATGGATTTTTTGAAGCCTCGAAAGCAGGCTCTCCCCTTAACACTTGCTATTGTCCGCGATCTTTACTGTTCAGCGACACGAGAGAAATAAGATTTTGTGCGCACCCAACGCCATACCCTACACACATGTGCGCGCACCGATCGTAAAACATCAAACATTTTCGCGAACATGGATCGGTACGCGAACAAGCCCATACACGAGTAAACCGCATGCGCACACATACCGATCGAACGCATTTGTTTGTCGTGTATGGGCAGCTTTCAAAATATTGACTCAAATTTGAGACCAGATAAGCGGCCTTTACACGGTCACACATGCTCGCGAACATGGCATGATGCAAATGATTGACGTTTTCGTTTACACGGTCATGCATGTGCGTGAACTTCATTTTTGTTCAGCTTTCAACGAGTAAAAATGAAACGCGCATTAGTGGCAGCTCTTCTGATTGAAGAAATTTTAGAAATGGGGGAAGAGGAAGAAATTGCAAAAAGTGGCAAGAAAAAAGGAATTTGGGTGCAAGATTGGCGTAAGAAAAGACCAACACGCTCGCATACAAATTTGTTAAAAGAACTGGAAATATCTTGCCCAAAGCATTACAAAAACTTTCTTTGCATTCTTTTTCTTTCCAAAATTGCTCGTTCATGCGCGACACCATTCCTGCACGCTGTTTTTTTTCCGACTGAAAAAATACACTGCGTGCATCATGCAGCCCCTTACACGGTCACACATGTGTGACACACCAGCAGAAAAATTAAACAAGTTTAAAAACTTTGAACATGCGTGACAAGCATGTTTTTTTCCCCTTTACACGATACAACTTGGTGTGATGTCACACATGCTGTCACGTATGTGTGACCGTGTAAAGGCCGCTATAGATAGCAGGCCACAAAACTAAAAATAACCCTTGTTTGTCATTTTGAATATACTGAATAGAGATCATCATAGATATTAATCGATTGTCGTGTTTTATATTTTGTAAGCATCTCAAACACGAAAAGGTTAAAAATAAATCCATTTTACATAAATTTCGTAAAATTATGAAACAAATTTTTTTGATTATGTTATAGAAAATTTAATGTTTGTTATCGACATATTTATTTTCATTCAAGTGTAAAAACATCTCTGAATAATAAAAATTTACAGCCCTATTCTGATGCCCTCACAAAAGTTACCAAACTCACTACAGTGATGTTTCTCACTATAGTGAGGGTTACCTTACAGCCCTATTCTCATGCGCACACAAAAGTCACCAACCTCACTACAGTGATGTTTCTCACTATAGTGAGGGTTACCTTATTCTGGCGAAAATTCAAAAGCTCAAATGCTCACTATTATCACAAATATCTTTGACGTGTGAAAGCAGCCATCATAATAGAAAACATCTGTGTTTGTTTTGTTTTAAATCAATATTTTACATTTTTTAAAAAATTGAGAATTGAGTGTTATAATTAGCATGGAGGAACTATTATTTGAATATGCGGCAATTGTTGAGGAGGAGGAATCGGGCGGTAGGAGGAAAGTGTTAAAGGGTTTGCGAGACAAAAGCGATCCTTTTAGTATGCAGGACACAACATTTATTAATACATTTCGATTCCCAAAATCGCTATGTAAAGTACTTATAGGTGAATTGGTGCCGCATGATGTGCAGAAGTCGAGAATATCTTTTGATCTGCGTTTCCTGGCCTGTTTGTATTTTTACGGGCATGGCTCTTACAAAAAATGCGTTGGTAATAGTTATATGCTTTGGGTTCAAGGGCACAATCGGCGCAATCGATTGTACCCATATTGGGATTGTTTCACTTTCAAGCAAAGACGCTACTACTCCTCTCTCACTTTTCATGAACCGGAAAGGATTTTACAGCCTTAATGTAGAAGCAGTACGTAATGTTCTATATTATACAAACTATTTACCAATCTTTCTATTAATAAATATGTTTAAAGTAAAGCCAACATATACATACATATATCTAGTTTGGTTAGGTATAATTTCATCAATAACAAAATGTAATGAGATGTGAAATAAGTTAATTAGAACAGCGTGTGAAATATAATATCAAACTCTGCCTAATTAAAGCAAAAATATTTAAATTTTAGAAAGCATTTTCAAATATACTGCATCTGGTAATTGAACAAAAATTAAATAAAATATTTCATTAGGCACCAGAGTTCAATTTTAGGATTTTCTACTATCGCTTATACTGTTTGCAACAATTATTTCCATCTATTTTTATGAATGCATAAACAAATATTGGATTTATTTTTTATTTATTGGTTATCAGCGATATGCATATGTAGATGACAAGCAATGTACGTAGTAGGTTGTTTTTTGTTTGCTTATTTTTATTAAAACAGCTGTTTGACAGCGAAAAGCTTTTTACCTAACGTGGTGACATTTTAAAGCTTTTTTCTTATGAGGTTTGAGCAAGAATAGCCTCACAACATATGCTTCACAAGAAATCTCTCAAATTTTTCCTCTCAACTCAGTTGAGAGGTTTTTTCAGAATAGGGCTGTTGCTCTGGCGAAAATTCAAAAGCTCAAATGCTCACTATTTTCACAAATATCTGTGACGTGTGAAAGAAGCCATCATAATCAAAACATCTGTGTTTGTTTTGTTTTACATCAATATTTGACATTTTTTAAAAAAATATTTGAGTGTTATAACTAGCATGGAGGAACTGTTCTTTGTGTATGCGGAAATTGTTAAGGAGGGGGAATCGGAGGGTAGGAGGAAAATTTTGAAGGGTTTACGGGACAAAAGCGATCCTTTTACTATGCAAGACACAACAATTATAAATACATTTCGATTCCCAAAATCGCTATGTAAAGTACTTATAGGTGAATTGGTGCCGCATGATGTGCAGAAGTCGAGTATATCTTTCGATCTGCGTTTCCTGGCGTGTTTGTATTTTTACGAGCATGGCTCTTACCAAAAATGCGTTGGTAATAGTTAAATGCTCTCTATGAGCCAGTCCTCTGTGTCTAGAGCTCTGCACTTTATTTCGAAATTAATTATGGATGTTAAGGGCAGTGAAATTTATTTCCCTTCAAGCGCGCAGGATGTTTCAGATACAAAGAAGGGGTAAGATAAATAAATGAAAATAAATATAAATAAATAAATAAATTTTCCCTTAAAGATTTTGCACGAAATTTGGGATCAAGGGCACAATCGGCGCAATCGATTGTACCCATATTGGGATTGTTTCACCCTCAAGCACAGATGCATACATATCTTTATTATCCATTTGTGTTTTTGTTTGTTAATTTTTATTAAAACAGCGGTTTGACAGCAAAAAGCTTTTTACCTCACGTGGTGACTTTTTTAAGCTTTTTGCTTATGAGGTTTGAGCAAGAATAGCCTCACAAAATATGCCTCACAAGAAATCTCTCAAATTTTTCAGAATAGGGCTGTTAGATACTTGAGACTGTATCACAGTACAGAATCGCACGGTAAGTATATGTAATCGCCTACTTTGTTTGGTATTGGTACTGAAGCTATTGGTTGTTTATTTGGTCGGCATTCATATTTGTTTTTAGGGCAAATTTCACAATTTTGTACTTCTTTTTACAGGCGTCACGTATGTTTGGCAGGAGAATCCGATCGAGATTTCCATTTTTTTAATTTTGTATTGGGGTTTTTTCTGATATGGCGAAAATTAAAAATTGATGATCGGTGAATATATTTAAATCTGCTATGCCATATAAGAAATTTCGAAGTTTCTGTAAGGCCCACAAATGCGAGTAACTCTTTCTCATTTGTAGAGTAATTCTCTTCGGTTCGGCTAAGTGTTCGTGAAATAAATGATATTGGTTTTTTATTTTGTGATAATACAGCAAAATTACCATCGGCTGTGGTTATCTCAAGGGGGCTGCTGAAATTTGGTTGGAAAAGTTCGACCTGAGCTTGAAGTTCTTCTTTATTCGACTTATTGCTCCTATTGCAGGTTCATCGTATATGATTTTAATTTTTGCGCTTGATTCTTTATCCGTTGTCTCCTCTGAGAAACGTGGTAAGTGGTTTAACAATGGCTACAAAATTCGTATGAATTTTCGATAATAACTTGCGAGACCTAGAAAAGATCTGAGCTCCTTCAGTGATGTAGGAGAGGGTTTATAGCTTGTATTTTCACTGGATCGACAGTGATTTTATTGTATTTAATTATGTGCCCCAAATATTCTACACTTTGAAAGAAGTATGACTTCTCATCAGAAATCTTCATGTTAGCTACTTATATAATTATACGTGTGTGCTCGATATGCTCTTCGGGAGAAGAAGAGTAAATCACAGCATCGTCTTGTGTCTGTGTCTGTATAGACATACGCAAATTTGCCAATATATAATCTGTTGAAATCCAGATTCCAAATCTAAAGTTGTAAATATATATGGGCTTATTCAAGGCACTCCATAACAGCGACAATATTGCAGCTCTGATACCCATTTTGCAACACTGTTGCAGATGCTCAGCTGATACTTAAGCAAAATAATTGCAACGTTTTGCGCGAATTGTGACCGAATGTGAAAGTTTAACCATGAATTTTTTAATAAATATAGCGATAGATAATTATGAAAGCAGTGATAAAAACTTGCTGTTCATGTATGGAAAAAATAAAAAACAAAAATTTTTAAGAAAGAGAAAGTGGTTCTTCGCTGAAATTTCAAAAAAGAGGACAATGACGAAGATGACAAAGGTCACAAAGGTCACAAAGGTGACAATGACTCGTGAAACATTTGCAGCAAGTATTGTTGTTTACTTTTTGGAAGTACCTGATAAATAAATTAATTTGTCTTTGGCCTTGAAAAATGGCTTAGAACCTTTTTGGTCAACACCACACGGGGAATATTCCTTGGAACATTCCTTGCATATGACTCTTTGGAAGCTAAGCAATAGTAAGGTCACATATCGCGCCCTTTGCCGATAGATTTAATGTTGGGCAAGGAACTGCCCACAAACTTTTCCTCAAAACAATCAAGACAATCTGCAAACTTTAACACGAAATATGTTGACCGTCAGTTTCACAGTAAAAAAAAAATAATGGAAAACTTTCAAACAAGCCGGGTAAATTCATTTCCTTTTGTTGTAGGATGCTTAGATGGAACGCATTTCAAAATTAACACTCCTCAAACAGATGCAATTAGTTATTATGACCGTAAAGAAAATTTTTCAGTTATTATGCAGGTATGTACTTGGCTAATATATCTGTTTTAAGTTAGGTGTTATACATACATATGTTCAATTATTTAGGCCATAGTAAGTTCTGTATTTTAGATGTGTTCATCGGCTACCCAGGTAGCTGTCATGATGCCAATGTATGGAAAAATAGTCCACTTTACAAAGGGTTCATATCTGGACAAATGAAACTTGCGAAAGATGCAATTATTCTAGCCGATTCAGCATATCCTGTTTCAAAATACTTAATTGCTCCTTTTAGAGATAACGGACACCTTTCAGGGCTAAGTTCAAAATATTGAATCATATTGACGTGCGAAATATAGAAGACATATCAACTGTGATATTATCTTGCGAAATTATACCTAATTTTATACTGCGAAGCAATCCGGTTCATTCTGAAGACAATCATACGAGTATGCCTGAAAATTTAGAAAATTCAAATGATCACGATATGATTGAACTACCTGAAAATATAAATGACACTAATGAAGGAATTACCAGACGAAATAACATGAAAATGCTATTCATTTCATACAAGTAATACTTCAATAATGTATATACATATGTACTTATCAAATAAATGAAATTGATTGATATCTTGTTATATCAGTTAATTTAATTAAAATCACCTACCCTAGAATACTAAACCATTTCTATTTCTTTTTTAATAAAACATTAATTAATTAATAAATATTTATGTCATTGAAAATAGGAACTCATTCTTATACTTATAATAATAATATATATTATATTAATATAAACATAAAGTTTATTACAAAATTAACACTTTTTATTTTTGGCACCAGCAATTTTTCCTTTTCGATCTTCATAGTTTCTCCGTGCCGAATCTGCTCTTTCCGCCCTTCTTCTTTAAAAAAAAATCCATTGTTTCATAAGCAATAGTTTTGGTCGTTTCGGCTGGCACCTTCTGCCTCGCCTTCTTTCACGCACCTTTCCTCCTCACTCACTCCACTTTCAACTAAATATTGCAGTGAGCTCTGGAGGTTCCTTATGTGAGGCTCAATGGAGTGCCTATTTCCAAAAACGTTGTCAAAATCTTTGAAATATTCCCACACCGTGGCACCTCGATCTGTCGCATCGTTACGTTTTTTAATCTTCTTATACGTCACAAACAAATTTAAAAATTTCCTTTGCATAAATTCTTTTGTTTGCGACACCTCCGGATTTATAAAACGCATATTTTCGAGAACCTTACCCCATAGGACGGACTTTTTCCTTCTCCCGCCAGCAAACTCGGGCTCCAAGTCAAGTCGGGACCTTACAAGTAATTGTGTAACCGTGAATTTAATTTTTCACTGAAAATATAAATCACGATAATTTTCCCATATTCAAGTGAATATAATAATTAATATATTTTATTAAATTCAATAAATACCACTTTTACTTGCCTCTCTTCTTCCATTATTGGCGCGCATCAAGTGTGAAGTTTTTACTCGCTCGAACGTCTGACTTTTGCACGAGTTGCCACATTTTTACATCGAATATGATGTTTGCGCAATATTGCGCAGTATTGCCAAGCTCGAATAATCCCTATTTTTGCATTAGCGTTTAGCTTTTGAAAGGCTACAACCATTCTTCGTTTAGGTTTCCCTTGTTCATCGTTACCTTTTTTAGCAAATGTCCAAATGGGTGAATTGTACGAACTTTTACTCGGTTGGATTATTTCACTTTCTAAAAGTTTAATTATTTCTTTGTTAATAAAATCATTATCAGATATAGGGTAAGGATATTGTTTTGCCCAGATAGGATCTTCGGATTTCGTCCTAATTGTGGCTTGTACAGTGATAGTAAATGGTAATATTGAGTTAGTACCTTCATTTATTGCATTATTTTTTCAATTTCAGATCTATATTTTTCATTGCTTACTGTATAGTTAATTTTTTTGCAAAATTTCCCTTAATTTCTGGGCCCTATATTTATAACTAAGCTTATACTCGAAAAGGTTAATCTCTGCTTTGACTGTTCTGAGTCCCTGTTCACCCAGAAGCATATTAAATTCTTGTAATGCATCACTTTCATAAAAATAAAAGGAGATTATCTAATGCTGATACTATTTTTTTTTGATTTTGCTATTGAGGAGGAGTTTTCACTTTAGTAGGTTTAATTAGAATAGACTCACCGATATTGCATTTAGAGATTATATACATAGTTATTTGTTGCTCCAGTGTCGACAAGGATATTAACTGCTTTGCCCGTATCGCTGTAGAGGCGTTGAAGACACGGCAATTCATTCACTTGCTTGAGAAAAACAAAGCCTTATCCATCTCCACTTTAGTAAGTGCAAGAATAATTGACTTGATGACTTCGCAATGGAAATCTGCCAGAGTCCTTCTTCTTTGCTTTATTATTTTCATTCATTCGAGCAAAACATAAAAACATATGCGGACCATAAGTGTAATCGAGACGGTTTATTATTGAATAGAAGTTGAATTTGGTCTTGTGGCTTTTAAAAATATCAGCTGCCTCTCATTGAATTTTGGAATGTACAATCGAAAGTGCCGTGTAGTACGTGGAGGCAGTGAGTAATTCTTGACGTTCTCCATGTGTGTCCAGGCACGTTTTCTCCATGATTTATACTGGTTTCTGTTGCCCGTGAAGTCTGGCAACGCTTTGAAAATATCTAAGTTAATATGCATTTCATTTCTGATGTTTAGTTTACAGATAGCAGACTGTTTTCCAGTGTAGCCACCATTTGTTGATTCTCAGTTATAGATGAAGTTAAAACATCAATTTGAGCCCTGAGGATTGCAATCCTTTATTATGTTTTATCCTTTAATGTCAGGATGTGGCAGGTTCAATTCCAAAAATTCTTTACTGACTACTTTTTACAATCTTACAGCTATTTATACTTATGAGAATGATTGCTTACTTACTAAAACTAATATAGTGTTATTACACTTATCTATCTATTTTCGCATTTTGTCTGCTGCACTTTGGATTCGGCAATTTTCATGTTTGTTTAGGTTAAGTGTGATATTTATTTATGTTATTTTCCGCGTCGCTAACTCGCCCATATATCTGTTAGATGTTTCCTATTTCCCTTCTGGCTTCGACAATATTTCGAATTCCCATCTATACCTTTGGGGACATATTATATAGGAAAGATAATTTATAAAGAGATTTAAGCAAAATCAGCAATGCAAGTTCTTTCAAAGCCGTTAAAGCAATCGTGTATGTGTTAGATGTGCCTACCCAAATTATAGCTAATCAGGGCTTTGAAAGCTCAGGATTCCATAAATTTTAATCTTCCGAAAAACAAGACAAAAAAAGCTACATTAAAAGGCTGCACTTTATTGTCAATGTTGACCGCCTTGAAACCAGTTAGAGGGGTCTATAAGTGGGTGCAAAAGGAAATACACCAGTTAATAAACTAATTAATTTAGCATGAATTGTTAAGTTTGGTTAAAAAGAAAATGTAATGAAAAGAATTTATGAAATGTGGAGTTGGCCCCGCCCGATATCAAAATCGTGCTTGGCGACTTTAACGCCAGTGTGGGCAAGGACGGTATCTTTGGCACAACAGTCGTTAAATTCAGACTACACGAAGAAATATCCCCAAATGGGTTGAGGCTGATCGACACCGCCGGGCTCGAAATATGGTTATCTGTAGTATTAGATTCTAGCATAAGAAAATTTATCAAGCCGCCTGACTGTCTCCGGGTCAAAAAGCCTTCAACAAGATTTATAATGTAATGATAAACGGAAGACACGTCTCCAGTGTTTTAGACGAGCGTACCCTCCGAGGTCTACCATGGACTCGGACCACTATCTTGTTGCAGACAAGATACGCACCCGCCTCTGCGCAGCAAAAAACTGATAACCGAAAGATTTTCTACTCGCCTTCGCACTTCAGCTCGCTGTGAGCCGTGTCGCAGTGGAGAGAAAACAGACTGCCTGGCGAACCCGATTACTCATCGATGACGATGGAGCAGACGTTACATTGCCCGATCGAGCGTATTGTGTGAAAGATTAAAGCCCACCGTCAACAAACTGATTGGACCTTATCAGTGTGGCTTCAGACCTGGAAAATCAACAACCGAGCAGATATTCACCATGCGCCAAGTCTTGGAAAAGACCCGTGAAAGGAGAATTGACACACGCCACCTCTTCGTCGATTTCAAAGCTGCTTTCGACATCACGAAAGGAGCTGACTTAATGTAGTGATGTCTGAATTTGGTATCCCCGCAAAACTAATACGGCTGTGTAAGCTGACGTTGAGCAACACCAAAAGCTCCGTCAGAATCGGGAAAGACCTCTCCGAGCCGTTCGATACCAAACGAGGTTTCAGACAAGGCGATTCCATATCGTGCGATTTCCTCAATCTGCTGCTGGAGAAAATAGTTCGAGCTGCAGAACTTAATCGAGCAGGTACAATCTTTTTTAAGAGTGTACAGCTGCTGGTATATGCCGATGATATTGATATCATCGGCCTCAACACCCGCGCCGTTAGTTCTGCTTTCTCTAGACTGGACAAGGAAGCAAAGCAAATGGGTCTGGCAGTGAACGAGGGTAAAACGAAATATCTCCTGTCATCAAACAAACAGTCGTCGCACTCGCGACTTGGCTCCCACGTCACTGTTGACAGTCATAACTTTGAAGTTGTAGATAGTTTCGTATATTTGGGCACCAGCGTTAACACCACCAACAATGTCAGCCTGGAAATCCTACGCAGGATAACTATTGCCAACAGGTGCTACTTCGAACTGAGAAGATAATTGAGAAGCAAAGTTCTCTCTCGACGAACAAAAACCAAACGCTATAAGTCACTCATAATTCCCGTCCTGCTATATGGTGCAGAGGCCTGGACGATGACAACAACTGATGAGTCGACGTTACGAGTTTTCGAGAAAAAAATTCTGCGAAAGATTTATGGTCCTTTGCGCGTTGGCCACGGCGAATATCGCATCCGATGGAACGATGAGCTGTATGTGATACCCGTATATGACGACATTGACATAGTTCAGCGAATTAAAAGACAGCGGCTACGCTGGCAAGGTCATGTTGTCCGAATGGACGAAAACACTCCAGCTCTGAAAGTATTCGACGCAGTACCTGCCGGGAAGAGGAAGAAGAAGACCTCGAGTCCGTTGGAAGGACCAGGTGGAGAAGGACCTGGCTACGCTTGGAATATCCAATTCGCGCCACGTAGCGAAAGAAGAAACGACTCGCGTGCAGGTGTTAACTCGGCTATAATCGCGTAAGCGGTGTCTACGCCAATTAAGAAGGAGATATGTGATGCAAACTCAATCAAGTGACTTAATATGTATATCGAGTATAGGATGAAAAGCTAACCAAATAATGGAAAGTCATTTTATTGGGAATATGAGCTCTAGAAGAGGATCTAAACCAATTTTAATGATTTGGCCCTTTTTTTCGACAGCTTTTCGTAAAAAAATAGGAAGATTTCAAAAAAATAAAATAAAAGGTTCCATAGCGCGAAAAATGTTCTCTCCAAATCGTAACTAGAAAAAAAGAAACCTCAAAGTATTTGTACACATATGAGTGACAACAAATTATGACTCTCCCAATAGTAGACAAATAATTTTATTTTACTCACTTTTTTGAAGGAAAGAACGAAAATAATTTGAATAATTTAAAGAATAAAAGTGTAAATTTCGTATCGTGCGGTGAGAAACTGTTTCATTATTGTCGGTATTTGTAAGTGTTTTAGTATGAATTATTTTTTGTAAAGGTAAATATACTGATATTTATATATTACTAGCTGACCCTGCAGTCGTTGTCCTGCTTGAAATTATGTGTTTAGAAATGAAAAAGTTGAATTTATCATTTCACTTTTTTTTCAATGTATCGCAGCTTGATAAACAACATTTCTTGGTTTCTGTTCCGGTGTATAGAAAAAATGGTTTTCTAAATCGTGGGCAGGCCACGTATATCTGGCCGAGTGAAAAACATAGCATTTCCAAATGTATACCATACACTATGCGACTATCCTTGTGTCTCAAATGCAATTTTCACTGGAAACTGAATACGTTTGAACTGAAATGGCAAATCATTAGAACTCAGAGGAATTCGTAGAATCAAGCATTCTGCCCCTTTGTATTCGATAGCTGCCTCACAATCAGTCAGGTTCCATTACACAGTTTCGGCGCCTGAAGATTGTGGAACATAATAACGACAGATCCAACTTTGGGACGCAAATGATGCGGTGGCATACCAAGCCTATTCAAAGAATTTAGAAATTCCACGATCGATCAATTTGTATGAGCGCAAGTCTCCCGGAATTTGACTTTGAGTCTTCCAGTTTAAGTCAACAACATCGGTATTTTTGGCAGCTAACATTGCGCGTGCACTTAAGGAATTGTAGTTACGATAATTTGTCCAATGTCCGAATATTCGTGATGAGTTCATCTTTGGTAATTGGTAAAGGGAAGATGGAATTGATATCAAACCACCGGAAGTATCAACCGGAATTTACCCATTTCCAATTCTTAGCGAATACGATGTAAAATGTCTTCGGCAATGTCATTTTTGTTCGTATTTCATAATTGACGCTAATTTGATGGCTGATCATCGCGAAAAGTGTGCGAACTTCATTCCAGTGATTATCATGTTCCAGCAATTGTAATTGTAATTGTATGTATATTATCAAGATATTTCCGAATAGAGCAAGTTCTCGCAAACGGTTCACTGATGAAAGTTGAGAAAAAACTCGTAAATGTTAATTTTGTTTCTGGGGGTGTTTTCTTTGTCTGTACTGTATTCTCCGTGTTGAAATAGACTATTTGGTCATTCTCCAAACTAACTGCGAGACGCACAACAGTCGGAAAACGTTCATGAATCGCAAAAGTAATTATCATACAAAGCGCTTTATTGCAGTTCACGTATCGACCGTATCGCTCAAGATCAGTAACCGCCATGTTGCTTCCTTTGGTGACGTATTTACACACATATTTTATCGATTGCACCAAACTGCAATACGCAACATTGACATGACTTTTGAATGTGAATTAGACAACAGTGGCGAATATGGTACGATCCATATGTTGTCGACTTCGATGTGTTGTTAACTTCGATATTTACGCCTCTAAATTGAATGCTAAATGTTCTGCCATTGTCATCTGGTGAGCGACGCTGATACATTGGATATCCATCATTTCTAGTTTATGTTTCCGAAAGAAAAGCACCTGGATAGTGTTTCGTACATTTATTGTCAGACATACAAACCGAAGTGGTATTGTGATGTTCGTAAGGTACAGGAAGCATATTGGTTTCGTATAATTCTGCCTCTATCTTTGGATCAGGAATTTCCGCAGAAATGATTTCATCAATTTGATTTGGTATAACCACCATCCACCATCCAAAGAAGAATATGTGCGTGCGGCAAACCTCTCTTTTGCCACTCAACAGAGTACATCCAGCATCTAACAGCACCACATATACGTTGCTTTAAGATAAAGTTTACAAAACATCGCAACTGTTGTTTGAAAAGTTGTCCTCTGACATCGTGACGATCGCTTGCTGATTGCCCGCGATCCATAATTTCATTCGTATGTCATCGCATCCTGGGTATACTCGGTCATGTGCCATGGGCGGTCAATATACATACTTATGTTGATGCCAAAACGAACGCGACCTCTTCGTGGCATCGTAACAAATTTGAATATGTAATTGAGCACTTTGTGTGAAACACACATAACGTTTTCACGGAATAAATTTCAATAATTTTTTTTTGAATAACCGGAATAAAGAAAGCAAACGACAAATTTGACAATTGAGAAACAAAAGGAAAAAAGTTGAAAAAAAAAAATTTTATGAAAAAAAGTTATTTTTTTGGAATTGTCCAACTTTTCGACTTTTCCTCACGAAAAGCATAGGGTTTTTTTATTTCGAAACTTTCCTCGATCCACAGCGAACAATCTCTGAAAATGTCATCAAGATTGGTTCAGCTGTTCTCGAGCATTAGCGTTACTAACAGCATTCATTCAGTTGTATGGGAAAAAGAAAAGGGCTCCTTTAGGGGTTTTCCGGCAATTATTCGAATTTTTTTCGCCATAAAAACCATCCTTTTGAGCCTCAACGAACATTTTAAAAAAAGAATTGGCAAAATTGGTCCAGGCGTTTTTGAGTTATGCGCCAGCATTTAAAATCATGTTCGTTTTTATTTCCTTTTTAAAATCGTATTTGAAAATTAATTTTCTTTATAATTTTTTTTTTCGGAAAATTTTCCAGAATTTTCTTAAGTATTCTCCTTGTTTGGGCGGTGACCTGTCCGAATTGGTGGTAATCACCGAAATCGGTCCAGGTGTTCTCCAGTTATAAGCGTAGTAACTAACGTCACTTTCTTTTATATACATATATAGATTTCAAGTGTATATTACACAATGAAGCCTAACGAGGAGTTAGTAGGCAAATTGCTAAGCTCAGCAAAAATCGGAAGAGCAGAAGTGCTATTTGGGATATGTAAAATATTTTAAGAAATCGGGTATGCAATACATGCTGCAAATATCGTTGCAAACCCACTGCACAACCCGATGGAGTTCACATTTTTATATGTTCAAATCAATTGTAGATAATTGGTTTAAAATCAATGAAATTCTGTCAACTACTGCAGAGATGAAGAGACTTTCTAATTCAAATATATCAGTAATTCAAAACTTAATTAAAATTTGCAAGGATTTTGAAATAATTTACAAGTGGTAACTTGTTACTCGGCAGTCGATAATGATAAAGTGACGTCAAGGCTATTGTACCAGTTGCTTATATAGGCTATGCTTATCGCTGCTCATACTATTGAGATGCTGGTTGTTTACTAGTAAATAACTATTTGGGTTGTTATTGTTTGTTGTACTGATAGTGCGCTTCTATTGTTCTAAGATAAAGTTATTTTGTGATTTTTCTTTAATGTTTACTGAAACATAAGGTGGTGGTTAAAGGTTAAAGTAATAACTCGCTCGTAAAACAGAAGGTAAGTGGATGAAATTTGTGTCATTTTTTACAATATTTTGCAAATAATTACTTCATTTGTTTTTGTAGCATTGAAAATCAAAACAGAATTGGAAATGACAGCAGCAGTAAATATAAATTATTAAGTAAGTATGTGAAAATAAGTGTAGGTTGTTTGAAATTGGTCGAGTATACCCAGGATGCGATCCATAATTTCATTCGTATGTCATCGCATCCTGGGTATACTCGGTCATGTGCCATGGGCGGTCAATATACATACTTATGTTGATGCCAAAACGAACGCGACCTCTTCGTGGCATCGTAACAAATTTGAATATGTAATTGAGCACTTTGTGTGAAACATACATAACGTTTTCACGGAATAAATTTCAATAATTTTTTTTTGAATAACCGGAATAAAGAAAGCAAACGACAAATTTGACAATTGAGAAACAAAAGGAAAAAAGTTGAAAAAAAAAATTTTATGAAAAAAAGTTATTTTTTTGGAATTGTCCAACTTTTCGACTTTTCCTCACGAAAAGCATAGGGTTTTTTTATTTCGAAACTTTCCTCGATCCACAGCGAACAATCTCTGAAAATGTCATCAAGATTGGTTCAGCTGTTCTCGAGCATTAGCGTTACTAACAGCATTCATTCAGTTGTATGGGAAAAAGAAAAGGGCTCCTTTAGGGGTTTTCCGGCAATTATTCGAATTTTTTTCGCCATAAAAACCATCCTTGAGCCTCAACGAACATTTTAAAAAAAGAATTGGCAAAATTGGTCCAGGCGTTTTTGAGTTATGCGCCAGCATTTAAAATCATGTTCGTTTTTATTTCCTTTTTAAAATCGTATTTGAAAATTAATTTTCTTTATAATTTTTTTTTTCGGAAAATATTCCAGAATTTTCTTAAGTATTCTCCTTGTTTGGGCGGTGACCTGTCCGAATTGGTGGTAATCACCGAAATCGGTCCAGGTGTTCTCCAGTTATAAGCGTAGTAACTAACGTCACTTTCTTTTATATACATATATAGATTTCAAGTGTATATTACACAATGAAGCCTAACGAGGAGTTAGTAGGCAAATTGCTAAGCTCAGCAAAAATCGGAAGAGCAGAAGTGCTATTTGGGATATGTAAAATATTTTAAGAAATCGGGTATGCAATACATGCTGCAAATATCGTTGCAAACCCACTGCACAACCCGATGGAGTTCACATTTTTATATGTTCAAATCAATTGTAGATAATTGGTTTAAAATCAATGAAATTCTGTCAACTACTGCAGAGATGAAGAGACTTTCTAATTTAAATATATCAGTAATTCAAAACTTAATTAAAATTTGCAAGGATTTTGAAATAATTTTCAAAAAACTACAGGGATGTTCGAATCCTTCGTTGTGCTATGTAATTCACGCAACAAACCGGATAAGAGAAATTTGCAAGTTGGATGAAAATGATATTCAGGCAATTTCTGCGTTAAAATTAAAGATTTTGGAAAGTATGGAAGGAACCTGGATTCCAAAATTTAATGTATGGCACAAAGTGGCTTATTATTTTTATCCTCCAGCGTTGCGTCTCCAAGCAAGCCAGTTCAACGAAATTGGAATGTTTTGCACTGCTGAAATAGCAGATGTGAATGGGTTATCGGATGCATCTATACCAGAAGAAAAAAATCTAAAAAAATTTTTATGAAGATTTTCCTATAATAAAATCTTTCATGATTTTATTATAGGAAAATCTTCATAAAATTACGAAGAAAGTTTCTTCTTTCCAAATCTGTTGACATGTACGAATACCTCTTTAACAGAAAATGTGCCAGACGAACTCTAAAGAAAATGTGGAATTTTTCGAAAATTTTTATTTTATGCAGTGGTGGAAAAATAATAGCAAACGATATCCGAGGTTGTCCAAGTTAGCACTTAAAATTCTTGCCATTCCTGCTAGCAGATTAAAAAGATGGAAATGCCTAATAGAGGAATACGGTGCAAAATTAAAATACAAACCTGGATAAGAAAAATTGTAGCCGACACGCTATCCCGAAAAATTTATAATACATCAGGCGAATCAATACACACAACTGAATCCTCAGATATTAGACACATCAAAAGCGGAAAATCACCATTTAACTCATTCAAAACGCAAATTGAACTAATTCATAGCGACAATGACTCACTAGGGACGACCACACCTTTCAGTAAACATGAAAGATTCACAATCAAAATTTCCACACTAGATTATTTAGTGGAAACACTAAAAAAGGTCACGAAACCAAATATAATGACTGCATTTCACACGGGCATGAAAGCATGGTACGATGTGCGCAAACTCATAAAAAATACATTCGACACATACCATAAGGTGTATATTGCACAAAATTTTTCAAAACAAACTATTAAAAAGTAACAGAAACTTTCTACTAGCCAACATTGAAAAAAGACACAAAAAAACTAGTCAAAATATGTACAAACTGTAAAAATAAATACGAACAAAAACCACTTAAATATGTTATCGGTAAATTACCAACACTAAATCTAGCTGGTACATTCATACAAATGGACATATTTCAAGTACGCAGTATTAAATTTCTTTCATGTATTTGCCCCTACTCAAAGTACGCATACCTCAAAAAACTCGACACAAAGCGACACCCCTGCCAGCCAAAAGTGGTAAAAAAACTAGTGAAACACTAGGTTTTCAAACCCTCAAAACTAGTAGTGAGTTTGCCATAGGCTGCGTGCAGATTCTAACCACTTTTCCCCTCACACGTACGTATACACACCTCTGTTGCGCTCATTTAGCAGTGCCATATAAATTATATATGTAAAAATATAGCCGAACTGCTCTAATTGCCCTAATCGTCAGTTGATACAGGGTTGCGTTTATTGATTCCTACTTTTAAAGATTCTTTAAATTTCAAACAAACTTTTTAATTTTTATATTATTAATCTTATTATTTTTTATACATATTCATATAAAATTTATTATAATTAAATATAATAAGGCTAACATTGTGTAAATAAAAGTATATTTAATTTAAAAAATAATTAACATCTGAAAAAATATTATAATAAAGTGAAGATTAAATAAAAGACAAATATCTGAAAATAAATAAAATGAAATTTTGGATTGCGCAGACCGCCTTATACGCGTAAAACACATATGTACATACGTATGTATTAAGGTGTGTCATTCTGAGTCAACCTTTTTTTTCAACTGAAAACCGGGCTAAAAACTTTCGAAAATGTGAAAAAGAAAGTCACTGAAAAGATGAGCTCTTAATATTAATATTAAGAGGTGCCTGTTTCAAATTTTCTGTTTTCCATATAAATAACATGGAAATAAAATCATTTTTTTTGTGGTGGTTATTGTGCGGAGGTTATTATATGTGCACGCGATGGCTGCCAGTAGGGATGATGAACTCAATTCGGATTCTACTCGATAATCGAGTTTTCTCGTAAAATAATCGATTTTTCGGAATCGATCTTCAGTATTCGAAGTCAATTAAGAATCGATTCTTGACATTCGAAAAATCGATTATTTTACGAGAAAACTCGATTATCGAGTTTTTAGAATCGGAATCACATTTTCGAAAGTTTTTCAGTTGAAAAAAAAGGTTGCCTCAGAATGACACACCCTAGTATGTATGTAATTATTCTCGCATATTATATTGGACTGCGCAGACCAATTTCAAACAACCTACACTTATTTTCACATACTTACTTAATAATTTATATTAACTGCTGCTGTCATTTCCAATTCTGTTTTGATTTTCAATGCTACAAAAACAAATGAAGTAATTATTTGCAAAATATTGTAAAAAATGACACAAATTTCATCCACTTACCTTCTGTTTTACGAGCGAGTTATTACTTTAACCTTTAACCACCACCTTATGTTTCAGTAAACATTAAAGAAAAATCACAAAATAACTTTATCTTAGAACAATAGAAGCGCACTATCAGTACAACAAACAATAACAACCCAAATAGTTATTTACTAGTAAACAACTAGCATCTCAATAGTATGAGCAGCGATAAGCATAGCCTATATAAGCAACTGGTACAATAGCCTTGACGTCACTTTATCATTATCGACTGCCGAGTAACAAGTTACCACTTGTAACACTTGTACAGTTTAAGTGTAATATATTCAATATTGAAGTACATGTGAATACGGTGAAATATTATACAAATAAAGGATCAGTCAGAACCAATCTCATTGGCTGACTTAAAATTATATATTTATTTTATTCCTAACGAGTAAATAAATTAACAGGCGCCCAACGTGGGGCAGCAACAAAAAAGGATCATCAATAATATCCTTAGTCAGTCTGCCTGAAAGGGAAGAACCTAGTCCCTGGAAACAAAAAAAGGATTCGTTTAAACCATCCAAGAAGTTTACCAGTGCATCATCCCACACAACGTCAATCAAAAGGGATTCACATAAAAATCATAATACAACAACAAATTGAAAGTAAAGGATCAATATACAATCCTTGGCAAACAACCTGCTTTCATAGAAAGAATGCCACATCAAGCAGCGCTCCAAGAATACAACTGGAGACCGATCTTTAGTAAAACAAATCAACAAATAAATCAGCAAGATGACTGAACAAGCAAATTTATGTAATTGCATTAACCAACGCAGTCGCCGATCTGCAACGAGAGTTATCCGAACTACAATTAGAAAGAAGTGCAACCATTCCACAACACAACAACAGAACAAATATGTTCTTACACCAGACCAGAAGAAGTGGATCTGAATATGTTTAAATCAATAACACAATTTAATGGTGATTACAACGAATACAGGAATTGGAGGAAAGTAGCAACCACATTAGTGGAAGACATACGACAATTCGAAGGACATAATATATATGCCTAAGCATTAATAATGATCAGAGGAAAAATTACTGGCAAAGCAGCACAGATCCTAATCAACCACAACGTAAAGAAAAACTTCCAAGGTATCATCGATAGGCTAGACGATTCCTATGCCGACAAACGACCAATATACGTTCTGGATTAAGATATGACGAAAATACAAGAAAAACAAGAAAAAACGTTAACTTCGGTGGCACCGAAGCTAAATACCCTTCACAGGTGCATTTCTGTTAGTAACTATGTGTTCTATTTTATTTATTGAATCTGCTTTTTCTTAAAGCCTAACAATAAGTTATAAAATCTTAAATCTAATTAAAAACTAGACAGGCTCAAGCAAGTGATTGAGCTGTTTTGGTGATACGTTGCTCCTTAGTACGCTGGCATATCTCTTCTTTTAAGTCGTGTTTGATCGCAGGAATGTACCAAAGCATTAGCCAGAGGGTTTGGGTGATCTCGGAGTTTAGATATATATTTAATTCTGCTGTCTTCTACTTCTTTCTTTACCATAGGGATACCAAGGTCTTTATGGATATTTTCGTTACGCATGTACCATGGTGAACACGTGATTGTTCTAAGCATTTTTGATTGAAACCTTTGTAATATATCAATATTGGTTGCACAGGTCGTACCCCACAGTTGAATGCCATACATCCAAATCGGCTTTATGACCGCATTATACAAAAGCACTTTGTTGTCTAGACTAAGTTTTGAGTTTTTATTTAAAAGCCAATTTAAATTTGCAGCTCTAATCTTCATACATGTTATTTTACTAGAGATGTGTTTTCTCCACGTGAGCCTTCTATCTAGGTGAATACCAAGATATGTTACTTCGTTCGCTTGGGGTACTAATATATTGTTTATTTTTACTGCCGGGCACATCTTTGGTCTTAGCGAAAATGTAATATGCTTACACTTCTGTTCATTCACGTTTATACGCCAGTTCGCTAGCCACTCTTCGACAGAACTTAAATTCTTCGCTAATATTCGTGATGCTAAAATGTGGCATTTGTTACGGCTCACTATAGCTGTGTCATCCGCAAAAGTTGAAGTTAATACATTATTAGCTGTTGGAAGATCTGCTGTATATATGATGTATAGTGTTGGGCCTAAAACACTGCCCTGGGGTACACCAGCTCTTATCTGTCGTTCATCAGATATGAAATCTCCCACTTTTACCACAAATCGTCTATTTTTTAAATAAGACTCCAATGTTTTATACAGTTCTAAAGGTAGAATTTTTTTAATCTTGTATAAAAGACCTTCGTGCCACACCTTATCAAACGCCTGAGCTACATCTAAAAATATTGCTGAACAGTACTCCCTGTGCTCAAATGCTTTCCTTATCTCGTTAGTAATTCTATTTACTTGCTCTATTGTGCCATGTTTCGCACGAAAACCGAATTGATGCATGGGTATTGTATTATTTTCATGGAGGAAAGGAGTTATCTTTGATAGTAATACTTTTTCAAATACTTTTGAAAGACAGGGTAGAAGACTGATTGGTCTGTATGAAGACGGCTGTGTTAAGTCTTTCCCAGGTTTATCTATCAAGATAATCTGCGACTTTTTCCATGAAATTGGATAGTATCCGAAACTAAGAATTGCATTGAAGAGCAAAGAGAGCACCTCTACAGCAATAATTGGTAACTCAATTAGCATTTTTGGGGAAATATTATCATATCCCGGCGCTTTTTTTGGATTAAGTTCTTTGATGATACAAATAATTTCAGAAGGTGAGGTCTTAAGAGACTCGATCGACTCTTTAGCTGTGTTGGGTAAGATTGACAGCATAAAGTTATTCTTTGGCAAATTGGGTTGAAATACCTTTTCTAGGTGATTTGCAAAACAATTAGCCTTTTCCTCGTCACTTCGAGCCCAATTTCCACCCAAGTCTCGTATTGGCATGTTGGAGTCAGTTGGTGGCTTCATGGACTTTTGGGCTTTCCAAAGGGAATTTTGCTTGTTTGAATTTGGACACAGCTTCTTTATATACATTTCGGTGTTCAATTCTTCCTCACGTTTGAGCGCTTTTTTTAATTTACGTACCGCAGCTTTCAATTGAAGCTGAGTGGAGGGGGAGCGATTTATCTGCCATTCACGTCTTGCACGCCTTTTTTCATTTACAAGCATTTCTATTTCTCTATTAGAGATTTTTCTGAAGCCAAGCGGATTACGAGTATATCTTTTGTTTGGTGTTGCTAAGACAGCTGCGCTGGTTATTATATCATTAACTTCTCTTATACTTTCGTCAATATCACTTTCTGTATTTATTTTGTACTCAATATTAATGTGGCTACTGACGTATTTTTTATATTTTAGCCAATTCGTTTTATAAGAAGTTAGACCCACTTTTGGATTAACGAATATGGGTTGTTCAAATAACTTTATTAGTACAGGAGAATGATCAGAAGATAGATCAGTACATGTATCAGCTGTTATGTGCGATTTATCTATATTTTTGATTACAGCAAAATCAATTAAATCTGGTATTTTCTTACGATCACTAGGCCAATATGTCGGCTTACCAGGAGATATTATTTCAAGGTTATTGTGCCTATTTATAACAGTTTGATACAACTGTCGTCCTTTCGGATTAATAAGACGTGAGCCCCAGTACGTGTGTTTTGCGTTGTAATCTCCACCTGCTAGAAATCTTTGACCTAGTGTTCCAAAAAAGTCTTTAAATTCGATTTCTGTAATTTTAAAACGAGGTGGACAGTATATAGCCGTAAGGTTTAGGTCACAACCCCGATTTTTTAGTGATATTGTTGTAGCTTGTAACTGTGGTGTAGCATGAGATTCTAGAGCATAATGGCTTAAACGATTTCTAATCAACACTGCCGTACCACCATGTGCTTTTCCATCCGGATGATTTGTAACATATAGTCTAAATCCCGGTATATTGAAATTATTTTTATTTGTTAAATGAGTTTCTGATATAAGCATTACATCTATGTTTTTTTCAGACAGAAATCTAATAATCTCTAATTTATGTTGGTTAACACCGTTAGCATTCCATATACATATATTTAGTAAGCTCATTTTTTACTTAATAAATTTTGCAGCATTTGATTTTGTGATTTTATTAAATCCTGGATCATGTTTTGCATGCTAGACATAAATTGTGTCATACACTGTGTAAGATTTATAATCATAGTTTCAATACCTCCATTTGGAGGATTTTGCGGCAGTTGCATTTGCACAGTGTTGCCTTTCACCACATTAGCATAGCTTCCTTGCATATTATTATTGATAGAAGTAATAGGTTTTGAACTTTTCTCTGAGGTTATTATAATATCATTACGGGGTGTTTGTAACATTTGGTTACGACGTGCTTGAATGCCCTGTGACAACTTCGATTTCAAATCTTTATATACAGGACAACCCCTGTAGTTAGCAGTGTGATTTCCTCCACAATTGCTGCATTTTTTATTTAATTCTTCTTTCTTAAGGGTGCATTTAGAAGTGGGATGTAAATCACCACATACCACACAAACACTGCGTAGAGTGCAGTATGATTTAGTATGCCCATATTCTTGGCAGTTAGTACATTGTACCGGACCGTTTCTTTTATGTGGTTCTTCCACAGTTACTCTACGATGCAGCAAATATTTCAAATTATATATTGGATGTGTTTCATTTTTTTTAAGTTGATTTGAGTTCGGCAACAACTCAATTTTAAACATTGGCTGAGGTACTTTGTTTCTATTAAATATATTTACAACTGTTTTAATTCCAAAACCGCATTCTTCCAATGCTTCTTTGACTTCACTAGAGTCTACGGCGGACTCTATACCCTTGATTACAACAACTAGGCCCTTAGAGCTCTTCAGTTGATACGAATAATAATTTTTGTTTTTATTTGACAAAAATTTAACTATTTCCATAAAACTTTTTTCAGTGTACGACTGAATTTTTGTTTCGTCTATATTGCCTTTTTTCAAAGGCACTATATGAAAATTGTTAGTGCCAACAATTTCACTTAATTTCGCAACAAGAGTATTACTGCTACGTTCGCGCAAATATATTGGAGGTGGTTTGGCATTAACGACTGTGGTGGTACCCTTCGCATCGTCGTCTGAACCATTGCTTAGTATGGCAAATCTGTTGCCATTTAAAACTTCCGTTTTAGTTTTATTTGGTGTGCCGCTTTGAAATTTTTTTGGATTGACCGCCGCCTTTGAAGGACTTAATTTCCTTTTTATATTGACGTAGCGGTCAATGCCTGTTTGTACAGACGGGCCTTTTTTTATTACGTTCTCACCTTGCGTTGTAATTTTCTTCGCTGCCTGTGCATTTGCTGGTAGACTGGTTGCTGTCAGTGCATTTGTTGTTGCCCGATTGCTGTTTTCTGCTGCTTCTGCTGACTGCGTTCTTTGCTGCGTTCCCTTTTCTGCTGATCGTCGCGATGACTCATCATCGCCGTTACCCTTTTTATTGCCAGTAGTTGTTATTGTTGTTGGGTCGACAAAGCTGAAGTAGGCATTTAGGGAATGCCTACGGCCTTGCTGGTGAGGCTGCGAAGCACTCATTTTTGTTTTTATTATTATTTTTTTTTGTTTTGTTTTTATCTATTTATTTCGTGCACTATTTGCTTGTGTTTATAAATAATAATTTGTGAGCACTTATTTTTTGTTGATTGTTTGTTTTTATTTTATTATTATAAATTGGTTACTTTTTTCACAATTTGAATACACGGAGCGAGTTAGAAAACACGTCCGTACACCTTGAAGGACAATAAATGAATGTGAAATACAGAATATGAACAGGATGAATATTTTTTTATTCTAAGGCATGGGTTACCAACGCTTGTATGGACCACAGAAGAAGGTAACTCAGTGTATATTTTAATTGATAGTGGTGCAGAAGAAAATTATGTCCAAATTCCCTCACGCAAAAAGGATAGAAGTCGAAAGTAAACAAGCCGCTACTTTACACGGTAAATCATTAATTAAATATAAAAAGAAAGTGAATATAATAGGATTCAGTATGCAATTTTTAGAACTCAATACCTTACAAGATTTTGATTTCTTGATAGGAATTAAAGGTTTAAAGCAAATGAAAGCAATGATAGATACAGAAAGAAATGTATTCATTTTGAAAAAGTATAAATTAACAAGAATAAATTATATGATAGGAGAAGAAATGTATAAAAAAGAAATAAATTAATTAATGAAAAGAAATGAGCAGAGTAAAACATTACCCTACGTAACTACAGTAGAGGCAGAAATCAGAACAGAAACAAATAATCCTATTTGGGTCAGACAGTATCCAAGTTAGCACATATACAAAATATACAGACAATTTTGTAAGTAAAATCTAAATCAGCAATATTTTGCATTGCTCAAGTAAAATTAAATCAAATAAAATTAATTTCCAAAAATTGCAATAACAAAAACACATTTCGTCGGCACTATAACAAGCGGAAACCGTGCCGCCGCAATGTGAGCCGTTTCACAACCAAACTGAGGTTCGCACTGGTTTTAGCTTACGTTATGATTATTTGATGTATAGAAATAAGTTCTAGCTAGTAAGAACTCGTACATATGTAAGTTTTTAGTAAGTAAGCAAAATTTGATTATAAAAACTAAGTAAATTTGTTGAATAAAGAGAGTTCAATTTTTGCCAGCAGCAAAGGTGCGTGTTGATATTATTGGTGGGCAGCATTAACTGGCGCCCGAGATTTCAAATTTAAATTGTCTATATCGGTTGAAAAAAGCAGCGTTAGAAAACTCTAAATCGCGCATTGATAAAATTGTTGTTGCCCGCGAGCAGAAAAAAAACAGCGTTAGGAAACTGCTGTTATCTAAACAAAGTGTTTAAAGTAACTCTAATCGCTCATTAATAAAAACTTCTGTTATCCGCGTGTAAGTAACTAAACAGCTTAACAAAACTGCTGTTATCTAAAAACGTGCTCAAAGATACTCAAAACTGTGCATTAATAAAAACTATTGTTGCCCATAAACAAGAAGGAATCAACGTAGAAAAGCTGCCATAACACCAAGTACTCAAAGTGACTCTAATACGACAATAATAACTGTGCAACTGAGAAAATTATTCTCGCAGCATATTCAACTGTGTAGACAAAAGTGCAAAACCACCAAGCCAACAATCAAAGCTTGAACTGTAAGAATTAAAATTAAGTTATTCACTTTTTTGTAATCAAATTTATGTATTGAGCAATTTAAAACAAATTGTAATAAGAGCAAGATTATAACAATTAGCAATAGAAAAAATTGTAAAAACTGGTGAGCCTCAGTATGGAGCAAGTACAAGAAGCCATCACACACTTGACGGGCGCTATAAACGCGCAAATCGAGCAAGCTAAGATATTAAACAATAGAATAAATCAATTAGAAGCTAGAATCAACCCACACAGCGAAAGCGCTAACCCAAATAACCTTATTCACTTAACAGAGGCAGACCTAGCCGAAATTAGTAGATTGCCTGATAGTGTAAAGAACCTACCGACATTCGAAGGAGACCCGATCCAATTTATCTCCTGGATCCACAATGTAGAATCTATTTTACAGGACTATGAGGTGATAAGGACGAAGCCACTCTATAGAGCCATCTTACGGCACATTAATATCATATAATATATTTGATGACGACTGGGGGACAATCAAGAGTTGCTTGTCACTGCACTACGCAGACAAACTCGACCTAAGGACCCAAGAACACGAACTAGGATCCTTATCTCAAAAGCACTTTAGCGTAGAGCAGTTCTATGCTCGAATTAATCACCAATTATCTTTTACAATCAATAAAATAAAGGGACAGGACTATTCCAGAGAAACAAGTAGCGTGCTACTAGAAACTTATAGGAACCGAGCCCTTGACGTATTTATCAGAGGCCTAAACGGTGAACTATCCAGGATGCTAGTCATCCAACGACCCAAGGAATATAGGTAGCTTAAGCCAAACGCAAAGAAACCAAATGAACCAAAAACAGGTATTTGTACCAAGGGAATTAAACTCGTTCGAAAAAAATCAAATCTATAATAAAAATATTCAAACTCAAGCGCTACCTCCACCTAGGCCAACCCAACCCAAGCCTGCGGTCCCGATGGAGGTAGACCCTTCAATACATTCACAAAAAATAAATTATATGAACCGACCGGTAAATATACCTTTAGTAAGGCCATCCAACAGTTCTTCAAATATTCCTAGGAAACACCCAAAATTATTTAATATTCAAACAGAGGAATGCTTAAAATCATTTCATGATATAAAATATCTGCTTATGTCTTCCGAAATCCTGGTATTCCGAGACTTCAATAAACCATTTATTTTGACGACAGATGCTTGGGGAAATCGGTAAAGATAGACCCATAACTTACATATCTAGATCACTCAATAAAACCGAGGAGAATTACTCCACAATTGAAACAGAAATGCTCGCCATAGTATGGTCCCTCGACAAGTTAAGGACCTACTTATATGGAGCTAAGGAAATAAAAATCCTTACCGACCACCAGCCGCTGACGTTTGCACTAAGTAACAGTAACAACAACGCCAAGCTCAAAAGGTGGAAAGCAAGGATAGAAGAGTATAATTCTAAACTCATTTATAAACCGGGAAAAACTAACGTAGTCGCTGATGCGTTATCACGGTTACCAATAGAAATAAATACGCTCACATCCACAGATGAAAATTCACAACATAGCGCAGAAGAGGATAGCTCAAAACTCATTCCTCATTGTGAAGCGCCATTAAATGTTTTCAAAAATCAAATTGTATTCTTAGAAGGAAAGGAGGAGATAATTCACGAAGAACCTCATCCAAGGTACCACAGGCACCGCATTACAAGTGAAGCTTACAATAAGGAAAAACTAATTGAAATCTTAAAAAGCGTTCTCAACCCAAATATAATTAATGGTTTTAAAATCCACGAAAAATATATTTCATTATTACAGCAGGTATACCAAGAATATTTCTCATAATTTCGTATCAGGATAACACAGAAAGTGGTTACTGATATCCCTGATGAGGAAGTTAAATTTAAAATAATAGAACAGGAACACAAAAGAGCTCATCGAAACGGTAAGGAAAATAAAGACCAGATATTGGAAAGATATTACTTCCCGCAGATGACTAAACTTATTAAAAAATATACTAAGTCATGTGAAATTTGTGAATGTAATAAATACGACCGACATCCACAAAACCCCAAGTTACAAGCAACTCCCATACCTTCATACCCAACAGAAATACTGCATATAGACATTATAGAAATATCCGGTGAAAAGTTTATTACGTGCGTTGACAAATTCTCTAAATTTGCGAAATTTTTTAGAATCAAGAATAAATCAGTATTGCATATCAGGGATAATCTGATAAAGCTTCTTCACTATTTTACTGTACCAAAGACATTAGTCATGGATAACGAGGGCAGCTTTATAAGCCCAATAACATTGAATTATTTAGAAGGATTAGGAATAGAGATCTATTTAGCACCACCCCAAAAGAGTGAGGTTAATGGTGCAATAGAACGTGTGCATTCCACTATTGTTGAAATAACCAGATGCCTCCAAGTGGAATACTCTGAATGCTTTATTAAAGAAATCATCAACATTGCAGTTGACAGATACAATAACACTATGCACTCAGTTACGAAAAAAAAGCCAGCCGACATTTTCTTTGGAAGAACGCAGAGAATTAATTTCCAAGATCTAACAAACTTTAAAGAAATAGTTAATTCTGACCTCCGAAATGAAACAGCCAGAAACCAAAAAAATATGTTAAGTTATCATAATACCACAGATTTCAGTAGCAAATGAAATTTTATCAGCGAGACGCTGATGCTTAAGAAAGGGGAGCTAGCACATATACAAAATATACAGACAATTTTGTAAGTAAAATCTAAATCAGCAATATTTTGCATTGCTCAAGTAAAATTAAATCAAATAAAATTAATTTCCAAAAATTGCAATAACAAAAACACATTTCGTCGGCACTATAACAAGCGGAAACCGAAGCGGAAACCGTGCCGCCGCAATGTGAGCCGTTTCACAACCAAACTGAGGTTCGCACTGGTTTTAGCTTACGTTATGATTATTTGATGTATAGAAATAAGTTCTAGCTAGTAAGAACTCGTACATATGTAAGTTTTTAGTAAGTAAGGATTTAAATTTTTGCCAGCAGCAAAGGTGCGTGTTGATATTATTGGTGGGCAGCATTAACTTCCATACCCCCAAGCGGATAGAGCTTTTGTGGAAACTGAAATAAAAAAATTATTAGATAATGAAATAATACAGCCAAGCAAAAGCCCGTACAATTCACCCATATGGACAGTTTCTAAAAAGGGGAATGACGAGCAAGGCAACCCAAAAAGACGCATGGTTATTGACTTCCAGAAGTTAAATGCGCAAACAATCGCTGATAGATATCCCATTCCGGACATCTCCATGATGCTCCAAAGCTTAGAAGAAGCACAGTACTTCACGACGTTAGATTTGGAATCAGGATTTCATCAAATTAAAATAAAATAGTAGACAGGAAAAAAACAGCATTTTCAATAAATAATGCCAAATATGAATTTCTACGACTACCATTTGGACTGAAAAACGCACCGTCGATCTTTCAAAGATGCGTTGACATGTATATAGATGATGTCCTAATATACATATTCAGCTAACCCTGAACAACATATGAAAGATATCACCAATATAATACACACTTTGCACGCAGCCAACAAGAAAATCTCGGATGAAAAGTCAAAATGTTTTCAAAGACAGAATTTTTAGGACATATAATTAAAAACGGTAGAATTACAGTAGATCCAGGAAAAATAGAAGCTATAGATAGTTACAAAACCCCTACAAATTTGAAAGACTTAAGATCTTTCTTGGGAATGACCTCATATTATAGAAAATTTATAAAAGGATTTGCATCCATAACGAAACCATTAACACTCTACCTACGAGGAGAGAATGGTAATATTTCAAAGAATAAAAGTAGCTCAGTACATGTAAAATTAGATGACGAAGCACTTAAAGCAGTTGAAACACTAAAAAATAAACTAAAAGAACAAATAGAATTATTCCAACCAGATTTTGGAAAAGGATTTGATTTGACTACAGACGCAAGCAATCATGCGATTGGAGCTGTGTTGTCACAAGGCAAGAAACCTATATCATTCATTTCTCGTACATTAACGCGAACTGAACAAAATTACTCAAAAAACGAAAAAGAAATGTTAGCAATCGTTTGGGCACTCAAGAAACTTAGGAATTATCTGTATGGTCTCACTAGTAATACTACTATTTACACCGATTATCAATCCCTGATTTTTTCAATATCAGAGGACAACCCAAATTCAAAGTTAAAACGATGGTAAAATTTTATAGAAGAATACGGAGCAAAAATTACATATATTAAAGGAGATTTAAATGTAGTAGCCGACGCAGTCAGATGTCAAGTAAACGTAACTACGAACGACTCAATACACTCGCAGGAATCATCCTTGTCAATCAGAATTAAAGATGTCATTGCTCCACTGAACCAATTTAAAACACAAATTGTGATAAAAAAGTGTGAACAAAATGCATTAGAAAGAGCAACAATTTTTGCAAACCACGAGAGATTTTATGTTAATTACATCACATCACAAGACTTGATAGATACACTAACGAAAATTATCAAACCCAATATCACGACCGCATTTCACACTACACTAGAAACCTGGTATGAAATTCATGATATTATAAACTCTTCATTTAATATAGAGAAAAAGGTTTTTTGTCAAAATCTATTAAAGGACATTACGAGTGAAGAGGATAGAGAAAATATAATTAAACATACGCATGAAAGAGCGCATAGAAACGCAAAAAATAATACATTAGAGATACTAGAAACTTGCTATTGGCCAAATATAAAAAATGATGTAATCCGACTAACTAGAAATTGTAGCATTTGTAAAGAGAACAAATACGAACGCCACCCGACAAAACAAGTTTATGCAAAAACACCCATACCTGAAGGTATAGGCACACAAATACAAATGGACATATTTGAAATCGATAAAACAATGTATCTCTCATGTATAGATAGATTCTCAAAATACGCATATATGAGAAAATTAAACGACAAAAGAGAATTCTACAAAATATTAGAGGAAGTACTCATACAAATATTCCCATTTTGTAATAAACTAATGACTGATAACGAGACTATATTTAATAGCATTGCAGCAAAAGCTCTATTCCAACGGCTATATATTGAACATTCAATGACCGCAGCAAACCATTCAACATCGAACGCTCAAGTTGAACGGCTGCATTTAACCATTCTGGAAATTACTAGAATGCGCATTAAACAAAATAAATCAACTGCGACTGAAGAACTATTCAACGCAATCAAGGAATACAATAGGACAATACATTCCGTCACAAAAAGGAAACCTATCGAATTATTTTTTGAAAGGAGCAAGACTGAAGGAATAAAAGAACTGATCGAAAATAAGCAGGAGTATATGCTATCATACCACAATAAAAAACGAACACAAAAGGAATATAAAACAGGACAAACAGTTTATGTGAAACAAAACCGACGAAATAAAACAAATCCACGCTATTTGAAGAAAACCGTACAAGAGAATCGTGAGGACACAATTTTAACAACGGAGGGGAAGATCGTACACAAGGACAACCTCAGAAACAATGATGATGATAACGCTAACATTAATCCTAGCAATATCCTTAGGTCAGGAAATAACCGACTTACAAGATCGCAAGTACGTGTTAACCGAGACTGACCCATCATTTTTGTATCAAGAACATGAGTACCTATTCCATATGACGAACTTAAACAAAATACTTAAACCATACTACAAAATCGCCGAACATAAAGGAGAGATGCCTAGCGAAGACGCAACAGAAACAGCATTGTTCAACAGAATAGAAATCCTCAGAAAACAACTACTGAATAATGGACGAGCCAGACGCTCAAGATCTCTTGATTTCTTAGGATCGATTTTGAAATTTATCACAGGAGTCCCAGACCACGTCGACCTGATTGAAATTAAAACAATACTCAACGACATAATTGAAAATAATAACAAACAAAGACAAATTAATTCCAACTTTGAAATAATGATGAAAACATTTAATATTAAGACAATTAAACAAAAAGTTGTATTGCAGGAATTATACAAGGAGTTATTTGACTTAACTATGACAATTAATTTCGCGAACAACGGAAATTTTTATTCAGCAGCAATAAATACGGACGAGATTGAAAGGATATTAGGAAAGGGACAAACTAGTATACCGGTTATTGACATACTCGAATATGCAGACACGCATGTTGGTAGATTAGACGACACTTTCATTGTAATTTATAAATATCCAGTCATTGAAAAGATATGCACAACATACAAAGTTACTCCATTATCCTATCGTCAAGGCATTTTGGATATGAATAAAATCGTAAGTAAATGTGGAGATAAAATAATATTAGCATCTAAATGTAAAAGTAATTTAAGTAAATATATTTGTAAACAAGAACCTAATGACAATTGTACAATACCAATGATCAAAGGTTACGAAGCCCATTGTAATGTTATCCAAGAAAATAACGCACCTATTACAGATTTAGGACATGGTAATGTTGTATTACAAGGAAAACATATTTTAAACGGAAAATCAATTGAAGGATCGAATTTAATACAATTTAATGAAACAATTATTATTGACTCAGAAGTATTCCACAACCAGGAACAAGAAATTAAAGATTATATTATAGCTAATGGAAACGAAAGAATTCACATTCTTGAAATATTGAAATCAGAAAACGAATATCAATTTGACAACATTAAAAAATTAAACAAATTTTAATACCATTTGAAGAACACCCAATCAAGAATATGTTCATAACTATAGGAGTACTTGTAGTCCTGGGATTAAGTATATTTGTAATATTCAAACTATATATAATTTATCAAACAACTGTATATCTAAGAAACTACAACGCTACCATAGAACGTGTAGGAATGACTCATCTACTCAAGACTCAAGTATAGATCAGGAGATCTACAACCTTATCTTTCAGTAAACATTAAAGAAAAATCATCAAAACAACTTTATCTTAGAACAATAGAAGCGCACTATCAGTACAACAAACAATAACAACTCAAATAGTTATTTACTAGTAAACAACTAGCATCTCAATAGTATGAGCAGCGATAAGCATAGCTTATATAAGCAACTGGAACAATAGCCTCGAGGTCAATTTATCATTATCGACTGCCGAGTAACAAGTTCTGTATACCACTTGTAAAGGTACAGTTTAAGTTTAATATATTCAATACTTAAGTACATGTGTATACTGTGAATTATTAAACGAATAAAGGATCAGTCAGTACCAATCTCATTGGCTGACTTAAAATTATATTTATTTTATTCATAACGAGTAAATAAATTAACTCGCGCGCATGTAATACATTATATTGATAAGTGATAAAATCATGATTTGAATTTCTGAATGCGCACATGCGTATACATAACGCACATGCGATTATAATATGAGCATGTGCAGACATAAGATTAATATAATAGAAGATGTACATTCATGCATACATACATACATATGTATATATTGTTGTGATAAATTTAATTTCTATTAGTAGGAAATATAATATAACACAAAAATATTTATTAGAATAGTATATTATGTAAAAATCAAAGAAAATTATTAAAGATGCAAGTCCAAATTGACTATAAATATTACTATGCATGCATTCATACAAAATTATACTCATATCATAATTATGTTTACATGTCAATATTGAATTGCTGACGGCAAAACCAAAAGCATACATATTTGCATACATTGCGATTCCCAAGTTGAAAGAAAAATTTAAGCATGAAAATATCACAATGCTGTTGTTGGGAGCATCATAAGGACCATGCGTACATATATTTATGTCTCTTCATATTCTTGGGCATAAATAAACAATAAAAACAATCAGCATCTCAATAGTTGGGCATAGCCTATATAAGCAATTGGAACAATAGCCTCGAGGTCACTTTATTATTATCGACTGCCGAGTAACAAGTTACCACTTGTAACACTTGTACAGTTTAGGTGTAATATATTCAATATTGAAGTACATGTGAATACGGTGAAATATTATACAAATAAAGGATCAGTCAGAACTACTCTCATTGGCTGACTTAAAATTATATATTTATTTTATTCCTAACGAGTAAATAAATTAACTATCGCGAATGACATGCGTCTTTCAAACGTTTTTTCATTACCCTTTTTGGGATTTTTATTTGACACTTTTGACAATTATGTTCTCAATAATTTACGATTTTTCGCCCTAAACGGACGTGTATTGATGCGCTCCGTAGAAACTTTCTTTAAAAAACAAAAATAAAAATAAACAAATACCAATAAAGGTACCAGCAAGCACGCAGGCAGCGAAGAATAACATAACGCATGGTGAGAATGTACCATTAAAAAAAGGCCAGTCTGTGCAAACTGGCATTGATCGCTACGTTAATATAAAAAGGAAATTAAGTCCTTCAAAGGCAGCGGTCAATCCTAAAAAATTTCAAGTCGGCACACCAAATATGAATAAAACGTGAGTTTTAAATGGCAATAGATTTGCCTTACTAAGCAAGAGTTCAGACGACGTTGCGAAGGGTACCACCACAGTCGTTAATGCCAAACCCCCTCCAATTTATTTGCGTGAGCGTAGCGTGAAAAAAGTTTCATGGAAATCGTTAAATTTTTGTCAAATAAAAACAAAAATTATTATTCGTATCAACTGAAGAGCTCTAATGGCCTGAAGGGTATAGATGCCGTCGATTCTAGTGAAGTCAAAGAAGCATTGGAAGAATGCGGTTTTGGAATTAAAACAGTTGTAAATGTATTTAATAGAAACAAAGTACCACAGCCAATGTTTAAAATTGAATTGATGCCGAATTCGAATCAACTTTAAAAAAAAAACAAGTAAGGAAGGGCTAAGTTCGGGTGTCACCGAACATTTTCTACTCTCGCATGATAAAGTGATAATCGAGATTTCATTATACGTCATTTACATATTTTTCAAATACCGTATTTGTGCAAAGTTTTATTCTGCTATCATCATTGGTTCCTAATGTGTATACATATTATACAGAGAAGGCATCAGATGGAATTCAAAATAGCGTTTTATTGGAAGAAAGCGTGGTTGTGAACCGATTTCACCCATATTTGGTACATGTCATCAGGGTGTTCAGAAAATATTACATACCGAATTTAATTGAGATCGGTCGAGTAGTTCCCGAGATATGGTTTTTGGTCCATAAGTGGGCGACGCCACGCTCATTTTCAATTAAAAAAAAAACCCTGGGTGCAGCTTCCTTCTGCCATTTCTTCCGTAAAATTTAGTGTTTCTGACGTTTTTTGTTAGTCGGTTAACGCTCTTTTAGTGATTTTCAACATAATCTTTGTATGGGAGGTGGGCGTGGTTATTATCCGATTTCTTCCATTTTTGAACTGTATATGGAAATACCTGAAGGAAACGCAGTCTCTTGTAATTTTGTTCCAAGCATTTTATATCTCTTAAAATTCAGTCTTGTCCCAGTACCTTTAGTTGACCATATTGTTTGAAAATATTACAATACTCTGCTTTATTGGTTATAACCTCTTTATTCCTAATTTCTTTCTGCAACCAAAAACCCGGTCAGCTGAGAGAAACTATGTTACCTCGCAGAAAAAAATAGTGTTATGTCTGGTAATCCTTCTCGTTTTCGTGCTCTTGCAAATTTTTTGTAATATATCATCAAATCTTTATTGTGAAGTTACTTGGATTAAGTGATCTGTTAAGATAAGTATCAGTTATTGAAGCAATTTACTTTAATTGTATTTTGGCTAATTCTATTTTACTTCACAGTATTTTTCAATTTGTTTTTGTTGCTACATTTTTAAACAGTGCAATTTTTAGTTCCAATTTATATTGCTTAAATTTCTTTTTTGTTTTTATTCGTTGTCCATTTTTGTTCACAACTGTTTGCGAGTTTTTATTTTTCGTGTGTCACATTGCATCTCAAACTGCTCGCTGCATTGGTTGTGACCTTATAACCATAACCAATTCTTCTTATTGAACTTGGCTTTTATAAACATTTTTGTAATTGCTCATTTTACTTTTATTATTTAATTTTTTTTCTATTTTTATTTAATTTTTTTTGTCATAATGACTTGCGATTTCCGACTTGTACTGTGAAAGGTGGGTCGGAACACTTTTTGTCTTGCTGGCTTGACATACATTTGTCAGTTACAATCGTGCTTTAAATACAAACCGACGGGTTGTCCGGATTGTACTGTACGCTACTGTATATGCAGCATGCTTCTTTTCGGGGTTTGTCCGGAAAGTAACTGGACTAAATTTCTTCCGCCGCGATTCGATCATAGTATAAACCTACAAATAACAAAAGAATCAGCTGTTTTCCAAGAATTTTTCACAGCTGAGATCACCTGATCGAAATCTGCCTTTTTTAGGCACAGGGATGTAATTAAAAGAAATGTAGTAGATCAACTTTTTTGTGAAAAAGTATTTGTAACGGAAAACATTAATGAAAACTTTCAAGAATATTTTTGAAACAAAAGTTTATTGGATATTTATTGCTCTTCCTCATCACCTCTGAGGTTGCAATGTAGGCGAGCTACCGATCTTTTTTGCGTGTTCGGTTCACCAGGAGGCCTACTTTTACCCTTTTTATATATACAGTTTTAAATCAATCTACTTATTATAAAAAATATGACTAGACAAAAATAAATATATAAGGTCAGGTACAATTCATGAATATTAATTACATTAAAAATATAACATTGGCAATATATGTCAAAACAATCAACTGGAATTATTTAAACAAAAACTAAAATAAATATAAAAAATCGGATACATAGTTTTTACACAAATATTATATAAATATTTTTTTATAAAATTGGAAACATTTAAAAATATATTATTACAATAACTAATATTTTGGACAAAACTGATTAAATTTAATATTTAGGAATTTAAATAACGGAAAAATACTTGAATATTTTATAAAAATATTTTTAAAGTTAAAAATTTTAAAACCTAACACGGCAACACACTATAGCAGATTTGAGGAATTTTAACGTTTCAGTAGTAGAATATTTGGGGGCAACCCGAACCAAGTGCCTAATTTGTAGTAGAATATTTAGGGGCAACCCGTACCAAGTGCCTAATTTGTAGTAGACTTTTGCGTATGGGTCAGTGAAAAATGAAGGATTGGTTACTTGTATACAATGGATTCGATAGATGGCGTTCATACCTAACGAACAAGCGTTTGGTCAGTTGTCTCCGAGCACAGGTGCGCGATTAAACTCTGAGTGGAACTCGGTAAATCTGCCACAGTGACATTTGATATCATCCAGCAGGCTTACCCAGACATTGCTTTAGCAAGAAGAGGTGTGTTTTGGTGGCACCAGGTTTTTTTGGAGGGCCGGGAAGAGGTCGCTGATGAACGAGCAAATCCAAAGTGAAAACGATGCTCATTGCCTTTTTGGTCATAAAAGGCATCGTCCACCATGAATTTGTTCCTCTCCTGGTCAATCCATCAACGCCAAATTTTACGTGGAAGTTCTCAAACGACTCAAACGAAGAGTCACCACGAACAGATACCTATCCAAGGCCATCCCCTCCCGGACTTTTTATGTTTCCTTGACTGAAAAGGCCGATGAAAAGCAAGCATTTTGAGACGACAGAGGGGATCCAAACAGCATGCACTTCGGCTCTCAAGGCTAATCCGGAGTATACCTTCCGTGACGCTTTCAAAGCTGGAAAATCGCGAGCCTATTTTGAAAGTTTTTAAAGAATTTTAACGATTGGTTCAATATTTTTTTTTTAAATCGCCTCAGCTCTATTAGTTTCCGGACCAACCCCTATAATAAATATTGTTTTCTTCATGACCTTTGTTTTCGATTCAACTTTGCGAAAACTAATTTTAAGAAGATTAATTGCGAACTTTCTAAAGTAACTTGGCATTGATTACAGTGGCAAAATTGAATTTTGTGTCTCCCATTTCAATGAAATTATTTTAAATACATTTGAAAGATATGTTCCGAGATGTGTTGTTATTCAAAGAATAAGTGCTAATTTGTAGTTTTCGAAAGAGTTATGTAAATTAAAAAATAGAAAATCTCGTACTTTTAAACGTAAAAAGAATTTGTTTAGTGTTTGACTATTCAAAATATTCTAAATTGCGTCGACAATTTGCTTACGAAATATGTTATAATAATTAAATAAACAAAGTAAAAATAATATTAGACGTAATCCAAAATTGTTCTATGGTTTCGTCATCTCCAAACGCAAGATTTCTAATTTTCCGTCCGCAATGAAATGATTATTGAATTATTTAGTTCTAATTACTTTTCAAACTCTCCAAAAAATGTTCCCGCATCAGCGCAAGTTATGTCCGATTTTTGTAATTAATGCACCTACCATTTCCGAAGTGGACATCTTGTGTGTATCAGATAAATATAAAGATACTAGAGGACCCGTCCACGCTTCACTGTGGCTGATACATAGATAATACTACTACTACCATCTAAGTATATGATTTCTATTAGCTGGATTATAACTATTAGTTAATGAGATATAGCATTTTTGTGAAGCAACTTGTGTTAGTTTATAAAAAAATGGATCACAAAGCATTTCGTGTGTTAATAAAGTATTGTTTTTCGGGGGAAAATACTGTTGAATTTGGGCTCAGGGAAATCCATCGTTGATAAGATATTTGCTAAGCTGTAAACAGGCGAAATGAACACTGAGGACAATGATGCTCTAACGAGGCGAAAGCTCTGTGGAAAGTGGGTGCCTCGAAAGTTCATAATCCAACAAAAACAGCGAATAACTGATTCTGAGACGTGGTTGAGTGCCTTCCCACCAATTTTCAGTCCAGTTATAAATGGTGTAACTAACACAACATTATTTTTCTTATATAGATGTAAGGTTTTTTTATTGTTTTTGGTATTTTTTTTTTTTTGAAGAAATGTAATTCTCAGATGATTTCTACAAACATGAATTTTTAACAAATACTTATAATTTGAAATATGAAATATAATTTTTGTTTTTATGAGTTGTATTGGACTCTAATATAAAGAAATGAAAAGTAGCCTATGTCCATACCCTGGTTCTAAGCTTCCTCCCAACCAATTTTCAGCCAAATCGGTTCAGCCGTTCTTGAGTTATAAATGGTGTAACTATCAACAACTTTCTTTTATATATATAGATGTGAGGTTTTTTTTAATGTTTTTGGTGTTTTTTTTTGAAGAAATGTAATTCTCAGATGATTTCTACAAACATGAATTTTTAACAATTGCTTATGATTTGAAATATAATTTTTGTTTTGATGAGTTGTATTGGACTCTAATATAAAAAAATGAAAAGTAGCCTATGTCCTTACACTGGTTCTAAGCTTCCTCCCCACCAATTTTCTGCCAAATCGGTTCAGCCGTTCTTGAGTTATAAATGGTGTAACTAACAACAACTTTCTTTTTTATATATACACATATATGATTCCCTTATGCTTTCTTAAAAATGAGTCAAATATACTCTAATATACCAACCTACATATATTTTAAACAAGGCCATCAACATGAAAAAAGTCATTTTTAATCCCTTTGCTTAAGAGTGGAATTAGATCATCAATTGAAAACTATAGGGGAATAGTAATAGTAAATTTCGTGTTCTCAACATCGTTTTCGTAAAGGGAAATTTACTGTAACTAATTTGTTAGAATTTATAACATCAACGGACTTTAGGGAGAATAAGCATACTGATGTTATATACACAGATTTTAGTAAAGCTTTTGATAAAATAAACCATTCAATTCTTTTGAATAAACTGGATCTTCTTGGTTTTCAACCAACATTTCTAAAATGGGATACTTCTTAACTTTATAATTGAACTCAACAAATCATATTTAACGATACCTTTTCTGACATAATCAATGTTCCTTCAGGCATTCATTAAATAGGCATCTTGGTTCAATTATGTTTTTGTTATTTTTGTTTTTATTTTTTGTTAGTAAACAGGACTTTTTGAATCTAGTGGGTGGCGCCATCTATATGTCGACTGGTGCGTTCTTCAATCTTTATCGATTGTCCAGTGACATTTCATTGATTGGAAGTGAAGTTATTGCGTTTTAAGTATTAGTATGTTTGTGTTATCGGTGCAAAAATGAGCTTCGAACAAAGAGCCAACATTAAATTTTGTTTTAAAATTGGTAAACATTTCACCGAAACGTTTCAATTAATGAAACAAGTTTATAGCGATGATTGCTTATCTCGTAGCAGAGTGGGCGAGTGGCTTCAACGTTTTCAAAGTGGTCGTGAGGGCATAATGGCGGCCAAACCGGTCAACGAGCTAAAACACTCGTTAAACATGCTTTTGGACCGTGCAAAAAACTGTATTGAAGCAGAAGGAGACTATTTTGAATAAAATAAATGGATTTTGCCGAAAAACCATTTGTTCTGTTTTATTTTTTAAAGTCCTGTTTACTTTGGAATGCACCTTGAGCATCTGTTATTAAGTATTCAAGAGTTTTAATATTTTTTAGTGAAAGACCTCAGTTGCAAGCAAACTTAAACAACCTAGTTTCATTGTGTGCTAGAACTGTTATGCAATTGAACCTTACAAAATGTAAAACCATGTGATTTTCCCGTAAACCTGTAAACCCTACTTTATAAGTAATACAAAACTTTAGATTGTAGCAAATATGCAGTTTTGTTGATCTGGGAGTAACTATAGACTTCAAACTCAATTTCGATCTTCATGCACCTTTCACGGTTTTTAAAGCTAAAGTCGCTCTTAGCTTTGTTAAACGTTGGTCTAAAGAATTTAGAGATCCGCTTACTACAAAAATTCTGTTTACATCTTTGCTGAGGCCTATATTAGAGTATGTTTCTGTGATTTGGAACCCCAGTTATCAAGTCCATTCGGGGAAGTTAGAGTCCGTTCAAAAACAATTTTTACTGTTTGCCTTAAATCATTTTCATTGGGATTCCAGGTTAAATCTCCATCCATATACTAACCGTTCAAAACTTATAAATCTCCCGACACTCGCTAGCCGTAGGGAGATGCTTGGTATAATATTTCTTGTAAAACTCATGAATGGGTCAGTGTGTAGTTCATCTCTGTTGTCTGATATTAATTTAAACGTTCCCGCTCGCCCTACCAGTTTAGACCTTTACTTTTTAAATTTCTAAAAAAAAAATTTGAGTTACACGAACCATTCCGCATATATGGCACGATTTCAATTCTTATTCCACCACATTTGATCTAACAGACTCAATCTTTACCATTAAAAAAAAACTATTTTATCCACTCTTAACAAGTAACATTTAAAATAATAAACTAAATTTAATCTAATTCTTAGTTTTGGCTGTTAAAATTTTTGTTTCTGTAGCTGAGCAGCTTAAGATCGCAACGCTTAAAATTATCTTACCTTTTATGACTCGGCTAATTCCGCTCATTTGCCGAATGCACCCCTCCCGTCGGTTGGCGGGTATTATTATTATTGGGTATTATTATTATTATTATGTTTTGAAGATGTGGTGGAGGTCATTTAAAAAGTAGAAATTCAGCACGTGAATGATGTGGCTGTTTTCATTCTGCTCACAACACCCATCAAAGAATAATCTCAGATAGAGTCAATTACTTGAAATAATTGTAAACTGCAGACTCTACTTCAGTGGAGCCTCTTGCCGATTGTGACTAATCCCAAGTGTAGTACACTTCTAGAATCTAATCAGAACATGCAAAAGTGCTATTTGGCTATTGATTTTTCAAAAGTGCGTAAAAGCACTAGTTTACGTATTTCAATTCTGTCACACGTAACTGTTTCTTAGCATTTTTATATTATTATACTCTTGCAACTTGTTGCTATAGAGTATAAAAGTTTTGTTCATCTAACGGTTGTACGTATCACCCAAAACTAATCGAAATACATATAGGGTTATATATATATAAATAATCAGGGTGACGAGAAAAGTTGAAATCCGGTCGACTGTCTATCTTTCCGTCCGTCCGTGCAAGCTGTAACTTAAGTAAAAATGGAGATATATTGATGACACTTGGTATGTGGCTTCCTTAGTAGAAAAAAAATTCGAGTTCATAGATAGACGTAATCGGATCATTGCTACGCCCACAAATTGCCATTAACCAGATATACATATGCTTATAAAGTTCCATAAATAAACACTAAAATATGTATGTTCATACCAAATGAACACATCCCTGCATTGTCCTCCTAACTCGTCTAAATACGAATTAGAGGACAATGCAATAAACACCCAACAGCGCCAACATAACAGCGATTTACCCAACAAAACAAAAAGACACAATAAACCGAATCACCACAGTGAACGGAACGGACAAACAGGCGCCTAATCAGCAGCAACAACAACAACAACAACAACAACCACCAGCAGTATTAGCAGCAATAACAGCAGCAGAATCTTTGAAGATCAACGCGGGAATTAGTAACCACATCAGGTTTTATTTAAAGTTTACAATTGTACATATATACTCGCATTTGTAAATAACCCCTTTATAATACCCACACAATTGTATTTATTAAAACACACATACATATTTTACACACCCTCAAATATATATACAAATTTGAATTGTTAATTATCCGAGATCTAATAGTTTTTATTTTATTTGGCATACTGGCAAACACAAGTCGATCACCCCGACAATTTGGTCCTTCGAGCCGGATATTCTGCCTTTTAAAATAAACCCACTCCAATAATCATCGTTTGGATCAACAAATTTGCACCCACCCAATTAATCATCGTTTGGAACATCAGATTCATACAAATTCACCAACCCAATCAACAATATTTTGGATCCTGCGGATTAAAATTTACCCACCCAATCAACTGCACAGCAAAAACAAATACGTGGAAAAAAAATTGTAAGTACCCAAATTCAAATTTATTAAAAAATAATAAAATAAATTAGTGCAAAACGGAATAAAACGGCAAAGTGAAACAAGAACAAAATTAATATTCTATTCCAAAGTAAATCTTTTACTTAACCGGTATTAAGCACAAAGTATTTGCAAACTTTGTTATTGCCATATTCCGCTTTGCACTTTACCCGTTCATATACAAACAAACACATATAATTTTTGAGAGCCAAGTAGATCTCGAGCTTTCAATCTAAACGGACTTGTTTTCATGCGTTCCGTAGAAACTTTCGAAAAAAACAAAAATAAAAATAAAACCAAATAAACAAATATTAAATAAAAGTGCATTAAGTGCAAGCGTTAGCCAATAACGCCGAAAGTGTAAATCAAAACATAAAAAATCATAAATTGTTTACAAACAATAAACATAATAAAATAACAAATAATAAGTGGGAAATAAAACAAACAAAAATACAAAAGCATGAGCGCAGCGCAGCCCCACCAACAAGGTCATAGGCATTCTCTGAATGCCTACTTCAGCTTTGTCGAGCCTGCGAGTTCAGCTCCTACCAACAAACAAGGCAACGGTGAGAAGGATGAGTCATCGCAGCGATCAACTGAACAGCACCATAAGCAGAGCGTACAAAAAACAAAAGCAGAAGAGAACGGCAGTCAACAACGACCAGCAGCAAACGTGATCCCACCAACAACTAAGCAGGTACCAGCAAGTACGCAGGCAGCGAAGAACAACATAAAGCAAGGTGAGAATGTACCAATAAAAAAAGGCCAGTCTGTACAAACTGGCATTGACCGCTACATTAACATAAAAAGGAAATTAAGTCCTTCAAAGTCAGCGGTCAATCCCAAGAAATTTCAAGGCAGTACACCAATCAAGAATAAACCGGAGGTTTTAAATGGCAATCGGTTTGCCTTACTAAGCAATGGATCAGACGACGATGCGAAGGGTACCACCACAGTCGTTAATGCCAAACCACCTCCAATATATTTGCGCGAACGTAGCAGTAATGCTCTCGTTGCTGAATTAAGTAAAATTGTAGGTAATAACAATTTCCATATAGTGCCTTTGAAAAAAGTGCCTTTGAAAAAAGGCACTATAGATGAAACAAAAATTCAGTCCTACACTGAAAAAAGTTTTATGGACATAGTTAAATTTCTGTCAAATAAAAACAAAAATTATTATTCGTATCAACTGAAGAGCTCTATGGGCCTAGTTGTTGTAATCAAGTGTATAGAGCCCACCGTAGACTCTAGTGAAGTTAGAAGCATTGGAAGAATGCGGTTTTGGTATTAAAACTGTTGCAAATATATTTAATAGAAATAAAGTACCACAGCCAATGTTTAAAATTGAATTGCTGCCGAACTCAAATTAACTTAAAAAAATTAAACACATGCAATATATAATCTGAAATATTTGATGCATCGTAGAGTAACTGTTGAAGAACCACATAAAAGAAACGGTCCGGTACAATGTACTAACTGCCAAGAATATGGGCATACCAAATCATACTGCACTATACGCAGTGTTTGTGTGGTATGTAGTGATTTACATCCCACTTCTGAATGCACCCTTAAGAAAGAAGAATTAAATAAAAAATGCAGCAATTGCGGAGGAAATCACACTGCTAACTACAGAGGTTGCCATGTATATAAAGATTTGAAATCGAAATTGTCACAGGGCATTCAAGCACGTCGTAACCAAATGTCACAAACACCCTGTAATGAAATTATAGCAACCTCAGATAAAAGCTCAAATCCTATTACTTTTAAGAGTAATACTATGCAAGGAAGCTATGCAAATGTGGTGAAAAGCAACACTGGACACTATTGGAACTATGATTATAAATCTTTCACAGCGTATGACACAATTTATGTCCACCATGCAAAACATGATCCAAGACTTAATAAAATCACAAAATCAAATGCTGCAAAATTTATTAAGTAAGAAATGAGCTTACTAAATATCTGTATATGGAATCCTAACGGTGTTAACCAACATAAATTAGAGATTATCAGATTTCTTTCTGAAAATAATATAGATGTAATGCTTATTTCAGAAACTCATCTAACAAATAAAAATAATTTCAATATACCGGGATTTAGACTATATGTTACAAATCATCCGGATGGAAAAGCGCATGGTGGCCCGGCAGTGTTGATTAGAAATCGTTTAAACCACTATGCTCTAGAATCTCATGCTACACCACAGTTACATGCTAAAACAATTTCACTAAAAAGTCGGGGTTGTGACTTAAACCTTACGGCTATATACTGTCCAACTCGTTTTAAAATTATAGATAGCGAATTTAAAGATTTTTTTGGAACACTAGGTCAAAGATTTCTAGCAGGTGGAGATTACAACGCAAAACACACGTACTGGGGCTCACGTCTTATTAATCCGAAAGAACAACAGCTGTACAACACTATTATGAATAAGCACAATAAGCTGGAAATAATATCTCCTGGTAAGCCGACATATTGGCCCAGTGAAATAAAAAAAATACCAGACTTAATAGATTTTGTAGTGCTGTAGTCAAAAATATAGATAGATCGCTTATGACAGCTGATACATGTACAGACTTATCATCTGATCATTCTCCTCTACTAATAAAGTTATACAAACAGCCCATGATATTTGAGCCAAAAGTTTCTTTTACATCACATAAAACTAACTGGTTGAAGTATAGAAAATATATCAGCAGCCACATCAATATTGATTGCAAAATAAACACAGGAAGAGACAGAAGTATAAGAGAATTTAAAATTGTAATAACTAATGCAGCTGTATTGGAAACACCAAAAAGAAACAATAAACCAGTTGGATTTAGAAAGATCACCAATAATGAAATAGAGAAGCATGTAAATGAGAAAAGGCGAGCTAGACGTGAATGACAGTTAAATCGCCCCCCTTCAACTCTGCTTCAACTGAAAACTGCTGTACTAAAGTTAACTTACGAATTGCATAAAACTTTGTAGTTCTTCATATAAGAAGAATGAGTAATAAGGACTGGTGTACCTCAGAGTAGCGCGTTAGGTCCAACCAGAGAATATGAAGTAATATAGAATGCGCATCTCGTACAACGTACACGTTGTATGGCGGGTCATACTGGTACAACCCGCTAGTTTGCTGTTAAGTTCACAGAAAATTTGCCGAACGACTCCTCGTTTCGTAAAATAAAAATGAAAATGAAAAAAAAGCATAGAGCGATGCCGCGAAGTCGAGCACAGCATTGATTTTGTAGATAGAAAAACAAACGACAATATGTGTGATATGTTGCCCTTGTATGTGTGCATGATTTGGTTCTTCGTTGCTTAGCAAAAAATTCAAATTTTCGTTTTACTTCATATTTTTAAATCACTTAAATACTGAATGTAGAGTTTTCACATTTTTACATGTACAACAAAAAAAAATCATAAAAATGATGGATATGAGGGAATATAAATAAACGTACATACGTACTTATGTGATATTATTTATATGTCTGCTGTAAAATTAAATGTATATTTAGTTTATTCGCGTTCTTTATTTAAACATCAAAAAGGTTATTACTCGCAATTCTCACTATATTTCCGGCAGCTTTGTCCCAGAAAGTTATTTATAAGTTGATGAACAAAATACGGTGGAGCGCTGCACGTCTGGTTGCTTAGAAGGTTGAGGTAAAAAGGAATGAGTCATCTTTGCGTGGTTGTAGTGTTTGCTTTCTTCGATTTCGTAATGGCCGACTCGTTGAACTGTCATTTTGCTTAATTGCTGGTGAGCGAGACTCGTTGTTTGACAGGGATGGCAAATGAGTGCTGTTGGCCGCCACATCCACTTCCCTCCCACTGACTTGGTCTGAAGGAGAAAGGCACGAATTGTTTGGGTTGGGTGGTGTGGGTTTTGGGTTGTCTGTTAACTCAATGTATGCTGGCTTCAGCATGTCGATTGAGACTGTCTTGTCTGCCCCATTGATCCTGATGATGTAGGTTTTGTCGTCTACACGCTGGATGACTTCATGGGGGCCAGTGTATGGTTGTTCGAGAGGCTTCTTGATGGAGTCTACTCTCTTGAAGACGTGGGTGCACGTGTCAAGGTTTTTGAGTAGGAACAGCTTGTGTTTGGTGTGATGAGCTGTTGGTGTTGGCCTGATTGCTTGGATGATTTGCCTGTATTTTCTCACGAATGTTTGTGGATCAGCTGGTGTGCTTGTTGTAACGAAAAAATCACCGGGTATGCGCAGTGTAGTCCCGAAAAGCATTTCTGCAGGAGATGCTTTCAGATCTGGTTTGTATGCGGTTCGGAGTCCTAGTAGAACTGACGGTAGCATGTCCGGCCAAGGTGTCTCATTGTTGCACATGAGAGCCGCCTTGAGTGTACGGTGCCAACGTTCCACCAGACCGTTCGATTGAGGATGATACGGTGTCGTTCTGATACGATGAATGCCCAGCATTCGTGAGAGTGAGGTGAACAATGCTGATTCGAATTGCAGACCTTGATCAGTGGTGATTGTCAAAGGTGTGCCGAATTGACAGATCCAGTGAGTGTAAAAGGCGTGTGCAACTATCGCAGCTGTCATGTTGCTGAGTGGTATGGCGTGTGGCCATCTGCTGAAGCGGTCGATGATCGTCAGACAGTAGCGAAGGTCCTTGACTCTGGGCAGCTCTATGAGATCCAGGTGGACGTGCTCGAAGCGATTGTCTGGTACGTGAATGTGACTTGGTGTGGTGCGATTATGACGATGGACCTTGGAACGTTGACATGGTATGCAGTGTCTGGACCAGAGGAGTGCTTCTTTCCTAATACTTGGCCAGACGAATCTTCCGGTGAGCTCCTTGGCTGTGGCCCTGCCACTAGGATGAGAAAGACCATGGATGATGTCAAAGGCTTGGCGTCTGAGTGGCTGTGGAAGATAAGGTCGCACAGTATTATTGGTCACATCGCATAGTATATCGTGACCTTCGATGTTCAGCAGGTGCAGCTTTAGAGATGTGCTGGATTGGACATCATTAAGCTGGTCGTCTTGGAGTTGTGCCAGTGCAATGGTCTCAGCGTCAAGTTTGGTTGGCATGGTTATGGCATTAATCCTCGAAAGCGCATCAGCTACGACGTTTTCTGTGCCCTTGGTATGGAAAATCTGAGTTGAGAACTGTGAGATGTAGTCCAATTGACGTAGTTGGCGAGGTGATGCCTTGTCAGCACGTTGAGAAAATGCGTAGATGATTGGTTTGTGGTCGGTGAAGATGCTGAAGTTTCTTCCCTCGAGAATGTGCTTGAAAAACTTGATGGCAGCAAAGATGGCTAGAAGTTCACGGTCGTACGTGGAGTATCTGGTCTCTGCTGGACTGAGCTTGCGGGAGAAAAAGGCCAGTGGTTGCCACGAGTCCTTGTGTCGCTGTTCAAGAACGGCCCCAATGGCTGTATCCGAGGCGTCGGATCTCAAAGAGAGGATGGCGTTTGGTGCGAGGAAAGCCAGGCGCGTGGCTTGGATGACACTATTCTTGCAGTCTTGCCAGGCTTGATCTGCAGAAGGTGTCCACTGGATTTTAGTGTTGTCCTTCTTCTTGGCATGTTTGAGAAAGTCCGTCAGTGGTGATTGTATCTGGGCCGCTTGAGGAATCGCTCGCCGGTAGTAGTTGACGATCCCCAGGAAACGACGTAGATCGCTGACGGTTTCTGGCTTTGTGTAATCGGCGATTGCTTGCGTGCGTTCGGCGGGTGGAGTGTAGCCGTCTTTGTTGATGGTGTACCCCAGGTAGATGACTTCAGACTTGTCAAACTGGCACTTCTTTGGATTGATGGTGAGATGGTGTGCGCACAGGACTTCAAAGATGGTGGTGAGATGTCGTAGGTGCTGTTCGTGGGACTGAGAATAGACAATCAGATCGTCTATGAAGCAGCCCACGAAGTCCAAATCTCTGAGGATGTTGTCCATATGCCTCTGGAAAGTCTGCGTGGCGTTGCGTAGTCCGGGTGGCATACCCAGAAATTCGAAAAGTCCAAAAGGAGTGGTTACAGCTGTTTTGGCAATGTCTGACTTGGCCATGGGTATCTGATGGTAAGCCCTGACTAAGTCGATGGTGGAGAAAACGGTGGATCCATGGAGACGCTGGAGAATGTCATCCCCATGAGGGACTGGATATCGATCTGGAACTGTGCTGGCGTTGAGTTTTCGATAGTCACCTGTGGTGCGCCATCCACCAGTCTTCTTGGGCACCATGTGGATAGGGCTGGCCCATGGGCTGCTCGATGGACGGATCACGCCATGATGTAGCAGGAGGTCAAAGTCATCTTTGGCTATTTGTAGCTTCTCGCCGGTGAGACGTCGTGGGCGCTCAAATACTGGTGGCCCAGTTGTCTCAATATAATGAGCGACTTGACTGTCAGTGGCTGTGACAGGATTGATGCTGGGATGAGTTATCTCGATGAATTGGTTGAGTAGTTGCAGGTATTTGGCGTCATGTGCACCAGGACAGATGGAGCGGTCGATTGTTGAAATGCTGTGTACCGTGGCCTCAGATAGTGTGCCCTGAGTTGTGCATGACGAGGTTGTATCGATGAGACTTCGTCCTTTGAGATCTAGAAGCAATGCAAAGTGGACCAGGAAGTCTGCACCGAGAATGGCTGACTTGACATCTGCAATTATGAATGGCCAATTAAAAGTACGGCGAAGATTGAAGTCGAGGGTGATGATTTTTCGACCGTAGGTTCGGATAACGGTCCCGTTGGCTGCGAAGAGAGTCAGATCATCTTCCTTGAGCGTGTGAGTGATGGCGGACTTAGGCATGAGAGAGATCACTGATCCAGAATCGACAAGAAACCCCATGTTTGTTGTGCGATCATGGATGTGAAGGCGATGTTCTCTTGTTGGTGGTGTGTTAGCCTCTATGCTGTCGCCGGCCGCCTGGATGGTCGACAGCGAGGTTAGTTTTCCGTCGATGAGTTGAAGGTGCAAGGACGCTCGCACTTTTTGGCTCTGGACCCATAGAGACGGTGATAGTAGCAAAACTTCTTCCTGTCTGAGGCTGGCTTTTCCTTCGATGATGACTGCTGGAGACGGCCAGATGCTGCTTGGGGTCGGTCTCGAGTAATCCCCTGTTCCTTGATACAGGTCACCAGGTCGGCTATGGCAAGTTTAAGGCCGGACACGTCCTTTGCCATGCTGGTGAGCAGAGAATTTTCGAATTTTTCGCCCTTGTGTGCTGCCTGGGCAGGCTGGTGATGTGTTGCCATGACGGAATGGCCAGCCTGGTTTTCCATCAGCTCGTCTGCGACTTCAGCAAGCTCGTCTAGAGGGGCATCTCGGAGTAGTTTGAGACACCGGCTGGTAGATGGTGGTAACAATGCCAACCACTTTATAGGCAGTAAGTCCTCTGAGGCCCTGTCGCCCATGAGAATTCTGAGCTGGCGCAGGAGCTGGCTAGGTTTTTTGTCATCGAGTTGAACCTTCGTGAGCGCTCGGTGAAGCTGGCGGTCGCTGGATTCTGAAAACCGCTTCAGTATCTCGTCCTTCAGTTTCGCGTACTTGTCGGTCTCTGGTGGATTCTGCAGGAAGTCCGCTAGCTGCAACATTGAATCAGTGTCCAAGGCACTGACGATGTGATTGTAGCGTGATGCGTCATTTGTGATACGGGCCACCTGTAGCGCTGCTTCGACCTGGACAAACCACAAACGAGGCTGGATGGACCAGAACTGCGGGAGCTTGCAGCTGGACACAGCTACGACTGATGCGGTGTTCTGAGTTTCATCGGTGGCGTCGCCGATGGCCAGAGCTGGGTCATTTGTGGTCATGTTCGAAGAAAGTGGTGTTAGGACGCTTGGAATATTGGTGCACGTGCTTGGCGAGTTACAGCTCACTGTTTTGTTTGGTGTATGCTCCAATGGCATGTCACCGGATCGATTCAAAGCACGTGGTCACCGGGTTGCACACAATTTCGGACACTGACGAGTGAGAAGTCACGACGAGCGTGAATTTGCAATTAATGTCACGCTTGCACTTATTAGTCTGTATAAAAATGAATATTAAAGTGATTGAATTTGAAAACACGCGGCGCGTCACTATCATGTGTTGTGAAAAGTTACACTTTGCACGTGAAAAAAACAAGTTTCGAAATCCACTTTAATCACGTCGGGGTCACCAATTTAGTTTATTCGCGTTCTTTATTTAAACATCAAAAAGGTTATTACTCGCAATTCTCACTATATTTCCGGCAGCTTTGTCCCAGAAAGTTATTTATAAGTTGATGAACAAAATACGGTGGAGCGCTGCACGTCTGGTTGCTTAGAAGGTTGAGGTAAAAAGGAATGAGTCATCTTTGCGTGGTTGTAGTGTTTGCTTTCTTCGATTTCGTAATGGCCGACTCGTTGAACTGTCATTTTGCTTAATGGCTGGTGAGCGAGACTCGTTGTTTGACAGGGATGGCAAATGAGTGCTGTCGGCCGCCACATATATATAAATATGTATTAATAGTTATAGTAATCATAATTTTTTAGTCATTGCGACAAAAACGAAAACAAACATATAGTTTATTATAAATTTTATATAAATTAATTAATTTTTTTAATTTTAAATAAAAAATAAAATATTAACATCTATTGACCAGCAATAATTTTTAATTTTCTTTGTTTCGAACTTCCTTTTTGCACAGCCCAAATGCAGTGTTTTCTTAAAAGTATTAATAACATAAAATCTAAAATTTGTAGTCCATGGTTACAGCACTCCCCACTTAACCATTCGGGAGTAGAATTTTTGCATGATTCTAACATTAAAGCCTTTATGCCTAATTCCTCAGGCTCTAATTTAAAACTTTGTTGAAAAATTATGACATGTTTTACACTAGCACTCATAAGGGCTTCCGATGGAGCAACGAGATTACCGAAATCTTTAAGTGATTGATAGTTTTTGTGAAAAAAACAGTTCACTAGGAGCAGTTAAAACTTCATCTTTTTTCCTTAATTCCTCGCAACATTTTTCACATTTTAACCTTGGAATGATTTTGTATGCCACATATCCAACAAAATATCTAATTAATACCAACTCTAAACTAATATCTGACTGGTTACAAAATGAGTCTTCCGAAAAGTAATTCTCATGCAATTGGTCGTTAAAATCGAAATCATATAGCAGGCTGTTATCTTCTTCCTCATTTACAAGCAACTCCGGTTCATTGTTAGAAACGCTGGTAATTACCTGATCCATTGATTCCTGCGTCTCTTCACAGTTGCTAAATGAACTATTTTTTATAATTTTGAAAGCCCAGCTAATTATTCAGCTAAAATATTATTCAGCTCAGCTACAGTGGGGTTGGTATTATTACCGCCTTTTTGTCCTAATACAGCAAATATATTTTCTAATTTGTCTTGGTTTAAAGATTTTGTCATAATGAAAAATTTGTCTGAATTATCTTTTAATACTTCTTCGACGATTAGAAGAGCAAATTTTAATGATAATTTCATTCCATCTAAAAAATATACTCATTTTTGTTCGTCGACAAATTTAACTCCCTCTAAGTAGCATAAGAATAAATAAATTTATGTGGTTCTTTGTTGAGTTGAATAGCAGACCGATAACAATTATCTGAGTATAATGATCCACTATGTATGCAGTCAAAAATTTTGTCAATTTTTGAAATCGGAATTCAGCCGTTGTTAAAGCTACCGCTTGTGGACTTTGCTTGAAACCCGACGTATCGCAAATAGTTTTAATAGCAGCTTCAGCTGTTTTGCTAAATACTTGCGTTGGAAATTTAACTCGCATTTTTTCAAATGAGTTTGGAAATATTTGGAAATATGTGTTGTTTAGTCAACTCTTGTAAGACTTTAAAACTTACAAAGCCATCGGGCGTTTTTAGGTCACACTTCAGCAATCCATTCCGTAACGACTTAATCAAATGTGGGAAATCAAACATACAGTAAATGTTTTTCCCTTCAAAATTAAAATAAGGCTTTTCTGTACTAACCCCAAAATTAGAAAAGCATTTTCGATTAGACGATCCCTGATCGCAAACTAGTACATTTACATTTATGCCAAAGCTACTTATCATTCTCAGAATTTCTTTAATAATTCCACAAAAAATATTTGAGGTTAATCCGTTCTCAGAAACAAAATAATTGAAAATTGAACTCCAATTAGAGAACATTGATTTCAGCATAAAAACGCATCCTGCTTACCAATTTTATTTGTTCTCTCGAAGCCTGTATATTCAAATCCGTCAATCAAATCCAGTTTTGAATTATATCTTAATTCCTTTCGAATTGCCATTTCGTCCATCAAAAGTACCAAGTGATTTTCATTTTTTTCTTTTAATTCTAAACACATACTTTGATGGAATCGAAGGCGACATTTTTGATACCAGGTTGACGGAATTTTATTGGAGCCCACCGATTTAAAGTGCTTATGTGTGGCAAATTTAAATTTAATTTATTCCTTAGAAAGGAATAAGTTGACTGTGAAATGTAAAATATATTTTGTGCCAAATATTTCACATCATCAGAATATTCCTTTGGCCTCGTGCTTACCAGCAGCTTGCAAAATGTTTTGGACTCAGAACTCATATTTTTTAAAGAGTCAATTGAGTTTTGCAAAATCCTTAAATTTGCCTTTTTTGTGGAAAATTAATGTGCATTTGAAAATCACTTGATCAACGACTGTTGACTGCTACGCATGTAATTTGTATGTATGTGATCGCTGATTAACAACTTTACTATAAAACCATGAAAATATTGATTTTCAGTTTTTTGATACAGCCGTTTAGCTGAAAACTTCAACATAAATTCAATATTTAAATTTTTTTGAATTTTAATTTCTTTTTGACACGTGCATTGTCTTTATTTTTGTAATTGATAAAAAATTAATAAGGAATTTCATTAATTTCCCAATATTGTAAAAGTTGTCGAATCACTTTCAAATTTTTTTATATTAATTAATACTAAAGTTTTGTATTTTTTTTTGGGTGTAGCAGCAAGCTCTCTCATACTCCAACACAAGCACACAGTTTGGTAGTGTGCGTTTGGGCATCACTGATGTAAATACATAAACAATTAATTTGGAGTATGAATACAAATAAGTTTATTTGGAACAAGCCACGTAAAAATATTTGTAAAAATTGTAAATTGGGATCAACCACGTCAAAATATAGATATGTATACAAACAAAAATCAAAATTTGTTTCAAACGCAAGGGAGCATACATCCATTCACGTAGAAGATCAATCGCATATTAACATATGCACACATGCTCTAACCAGAGCATATTCAAAAACAAAAGTCAATTCAATGCTAAAATTCTTTCGAAATATACACTGCAAAGCGTCATTGCTTCTGCATTTTTGTTTTTACTCGTAAATACAAAAACAGACTTGATCGCAAATACAAAGCATTGCATTGCGCCCATAGGACAAAATTCAAAAAATTCATAACAACAAAAATTTCCGAAAAGTTACCAAATCGTCTCTACAATGTCCAAGCTTCTTCATGGCACACCGGTTTTTACTGCAAACCTAACGGGGCATTCTAAAAATAGAATGCAAAGCGTGATCAACTGTTCAATTTTGCAGCGAAACTGCGCTAAGTTAGCTTTTCGTGAAAACAAAATTGAATTTCAAAGTGGTCAAACGTTTGCTAGAGAGGTCCGAATTTGATTATTTAAAATGAATTTTATTGTTGCAGGTATTTACTTTAATAAATTCATCTTGTGAAATTAATTTTATTGATTTATTATTTGTTGTGTATTTTTGATTGATTATACTCTTTTGTGTATTTTTTTAACGTAATTTTCATGTTTAAATAGATATTTAGTTATGTTACCCCACGATCCCCCCTTTATGAGTGTTATCAGTGTATTTGTCAATGTTTTAAGGTAATACAAATGTTAGGTGTAGCTACCGATATTTGCCCATATGTGTATATTCGTGAATAAACTTAAGCTGCCGTCTTACTGTTGCTCAAATTTGCGACGCTATCTGCTGCTCTTCCTTTGTTTTTGCGATGTTTCTTTTGTATTCGTCCTTTGTGTTTGTATGCAATGCTACATATTTTTTTTCTAATTTTTATGCTATCTTTTTTTATAGGCGCTTCTTGTATCTGCGTATTTTCGCGCATGCACATTCTTGATCTTTGGTGCACAGAAGAGGGCACGAATGCGAAAAGAACTCGAAGTGTCATTGGTTTGGTAGAACAAAGCATTAAAAACAAAGGCTACGCAGTAGAGATGAGAAAACTTAACATTTGTATTGGTTATATTTGCAAAAAAATTATTGCTTATTGGACTAAATACAATCGTTTTAAGATTTCAATTGTTCGATATCAATCCCCTTGGTTGAACACTGTCGAAACAATTATAATTGAGCCTGCTTGTGTTCCTGAACAAAGTTTTTCAAGTGCTGCACGCGGACGTCCCAAAATTGATTTTGCTGAGTCCTCAAAAAGAACGAAACGTCGTCGGATAGCGGTGATAGAAAAACAAGATGAGTTTGGAGCTTCTGTTTTGCGCTCATCCGATTTTCCACCGATCCTGAAGTCAACCGAAGCAAATATTGAAAAGATTTTATCGCTTTTAATGGACACTGGAATAACGAAACACCAATACTTGCTCATTCGTGAATATGTGAATGGTGAAGTGTCTTGCAATATATTGCCAAGCTACGAAAAAATTCTCAACTTTAAAACATCAAGATATCCAAATGACATAACAGTTGCTGAAACATATGCAGAAGTCGAGCTGCAAAGTTTACTAGACAACACCGCTTCTAGTATTTTACAGCTCCAAACAACTGTAATTGAAAATTGTCTTGAAGGAACGGAGAACACATTAACATTAATTGGAAAATGGGGGTTTGATGGTAGTACTGGGCACAGTGAATACAAACAAAAGTTTTCTAACTGTAATGACGATGATAGATGTGTATTCTTAACATCGTACGTCCCACTTCAGCTTATTACTGAAAGTGACTCCAAAATAATATGGAAAAATCCTAGACCATCATCTACACGCTATTGTAGGCCAGTCAGACTTCAATTCAAAAAGGAGACCGCCACAGTATCCCTTGAGGAAGAACTGCACTTTAAAACTAAAATAGCGAACTTAATGCCAACCGAATTGCAAATTCCCAATAAAAAATTATTCATAAATCATAGCCTGCAACTTACTATGATAGATGGTAAAGTGTGCAACGCGTTAAGCAATACGTCGTCTATAAAATGTTTTATATGCGGTGCAAAACCCACCGAAATGATTGATTTAGAAAAATGTCTCACAAAAAAAGTTGAGAAAAAGTATTTTGAATTCGGTTTATCACCACTTCATTCTTACATACGCTTTTTTGAGTACTTTTTGCACATTTCATACAAATTGGAAATAAAAATGTGGCAAGCAAGATCAGCAGAACAAAAGCTTAAAGTACTGCAAAGGAAAGAACAAGTCCAAGAGGAATTCCGCGATAAAATGGGAATAATTGTTGATAAGCCAAGAGACGGAGGCAGAGGAAATTCCAACGATGGAAATACAGCCAGGAAATTTTTTAGTAACCCGAGTTTAGCATCTGCTATTACAGGCATTGATGAATCAGTTATAACCCGATGCGCAACGATATTGCAAGCTTTAGCCTCAGGATATTCTATTAATGCTAAACAATTTGAAAGCTATGCATTGGATACTGCTAAGCAGTTGATAAAACTATATCCATGGTACTATCTTCCAGCAACAGTGCATAAAATTTTAATTCACGGTGCGAAGGTGATAAAGCACGCTTTGTTGTCGATTGGAGAGCTCTCAGAGGAAGCTGCGGAGTCCAACAACAAAGAAATAAAGAAGTGCCGGTTGCAACATACTCGGAAGATGTCTCGCAAATTGACAAATATGGATTTAATCAATACACTTCTTTTGCGTTCAGACCCTTTTATAACAGGTCAGAGAAAACTACCAAAGAGGGACAAATCTAAATTTTTGTCATCTACATTTGATTTATTAGAAGCTATTTGCTAACCTTTTTTACATAAAAAAAAATAAAATTCATTTAAATACATGCCAGTAATGAAATTTTAGCACTGCAACTCTACTGGAAGTATTTTTGGGCACCATCGCCTTATACGCCTTGCTACGGTGCTATGGGAGCTAAAAGATATAGTCGTCCGATGCAACCAATTTTTTTAATATATGTTCAAAATATTTTTTTAGATTTTTAGAGAAAGAAGAGCATAACTATATGACAGCAAGGGTGGCAAACCTCAACTAAAGAACGGTGGACCCACAGACTTATACCTAACATTCATACGTGGATAAGTAGACAACATGGGGAGCTGGATTTCCGCCTGACCCTAATATTAAGCGCGCTTGGGTGCATTAGAAGCTATCTATACAAATTTCAAAATGACGTCAGCCCGTATTGTTCGATGTGTACGGAGTTAATAGAAGACTCTGAACACGTGCTTTTCCCTTGTTCTCGGTTTCTAAACGTAAGGGAAAAGTTAGAAACAGCACTAGGTGATAGTGTTGGCGATTTTTTTTGCATATATTGCACCTGAAGGTGTCGGTAGAGAATGATGGTTTTGCAAGTTTTGCCAAAAACTCACGCAAACATGATACTTTGAAGAATTTGCAACAGTTGCCATCTCGAACGCACCCATAGCAAAAATAATCGATTTCTATAAGAAAGATACAAGAATCAATCGTGTAAAAAGGCTTATTATTTGAGAATAGCTTTAAAGTCAAATGGATAATATTAAAGTAATATTTAACATAAATCACTTACAATGACATTTTTGCTGGCACAGTTAGATTATACTAGATAAGTAAGTGATGATTGCACCGCTACCTAGGGTCTATTGTGTCCTCTCCAAATCACAACGTCTCACCTAGCTACAGCAAATTGACAAATTACAATATACTGCTAGGTGTTATTAAAACAATGTGATCCCTATTTGGAAATTTGGATCCAAGGACTTTTATTCTGCGCCTACAGTCTGCTGTGCAGTCGATTAGCAAGTGTTCTGGCTATTCAGACTCCAAGTCGCAGAACCGGTAATTCGCACAAGAAGCTAAGCTAATCTTGTGTAAATGCTTCTTCAGCTTGCAGTGGCCATTGTAGAAGGCGACAGGTAGATTGATTGCATATTTAAACCTTTTAAGGTTGTAGCCACCCATTAGTAGGAGTTGTTTGTAATGCTTCACCCTACCCACTGCTTCATTGTGGAGCAGATCCTTTATGATGTGGGGACCAAACGCAATGAAAGGTTCCGACCCCACCATGTTGGTGGATGCTGCGGAGCGGTCAAAATCATCAGCCAGGTTATTCCCGGCCATAACTTTGCAACCTGGCACCCAAATAAGGTGCACTTGGTTACGTTCTGATACACTATTTAGTCGGTGATCTCGTATGAATAGATCGTTTTCAGTGCCGCTGGACTATCGCTTAGTATGATATACGGTCATTACTATAGTTGCGTTTTAACTCTACACACCGACTTATAGATATGGAATATGCTTCGAAAACTACCCATAGGTAGGTCCTGCGGCCCCTGCGCCAATTCCGTCCGACTTTTTCGAGCCTTGATTGTACTGTCCCCAAGCAGTAGCTCCAGAGCGAAATCGTTCCCTTCGGCCTTACTGACTTAAACTTCCTAGTGAAGTTAGACTTTTTGGTAATGCTATCGGTAGGGCGAAGAGCCAGTGGTATTCCGCCACTTAGCTCATTCATACCTTGGGAAGAGATTACCTTACCTCTTCAATAAAAATTCTAATGAAATATTTAATTTTTTATTTGAAAAAAAAAAAAGTTGTTGAAAGAAGACTGTCTTTTACCCCTTAAACACAACATTCGGCTTGGATGTCTTTAAACTGCGAAACGAATTTCGCAATTATCATTTTGGATCGTACTTTTGATTGTTTAGTGGTCATAACTTGGTGTAAAAAGTGAAAATTTAACTGGGGCCCCAGCAGGAATCAGGGAAAATTTCAAAGCCGCAACCGGGCAGGAGGCAGTAAATGAGGACATTTAGTAGCCTGAACTAATGGCAAAAAGTGTTAGCTACATATGTGTTAGCCGCCTACAGGGTATTACTGATATTTACGCAAGAATAAATAGATTTAAGATATTAAAGTTCTTCGCCGCCGTGTTTGATGGCTCAGCCGGCAATCCATCGGCCACCGCCGCTTTATTCTTCTTCAGACGGGTAATTGCAATTCGAATTTCTTCATGGTCGGGCAATGGAACGTCTGTTCCATCGTCAGCGATTGGGGACTCGGGTTCGCCTTCTCCTGGCGTTGTACTTTCACTGCCATTCAGCAGTGTGAAGAAGTGTTCCCTCTATAATTTTAGTAGGCTTTGGGCATCGGTCGCTAGATCACCTTTGGGGGTTTTAAAAGAGTATGCTCCGGTCTTGAAACCTTCTGCTAACCGCCGCATCTCTTCGTCGAATTTTCGAGCACTACCCTGTCGGCCAGCTTATCAAGCTCTTCATACTCACGCATTTCGGCCTCTTTTTTTCTGTCTGTAAAAGCGTCTCGCTTCCCTTTTCAACTGTCGGTATCTATCCCTTCCCGCACGTGTTGTGGTCGATCGTAACGTTGCGAGGTAGGCAGGCTGTTTTCTCTCCGCTGCCACACGACACTACTCGCCGTACCAGTTGTTATTTTGAATTTTCCGAAAACCAATGGTTTCGGTAGCAGCTGTACGTAAGGAGTTTGAAATGCCAACCAACAGTTCCCTTACACCGAGTTGTTGACGAGTGCTCTCCGAGAGCAGGAGTGCAAGCCGAGAAGAAATTCGTTCGACTGTCTGTTCTGATTGCAGCTTCTCGGCGTCGAACCTCCTTGTGTTTGTTGACGTGCGCTTCTTGCTGCACAGAGGCGCGTGCGGATCTTGGCTGCAACAAAGTAGTGGTCCGAACCGCTGGTAGGACCTCGGAGCGAACGCACATCAAAAACACTGGAGACGTGCCTTTCGTCTATCACAACATGATCGATCTGGTTGGTGCTTTTTCGATCCGGAGACAGCCAGGTGGCTTGATGAATTTTCTCATGCTGGATAACCATATTTCCGGCCCCGGCGAAGTCGATCAGCCTCGATCCATTTGGGGATGTTTCGTAGTGCAGGCTGAATTTACCGACCGTAGTGCCAAAGATACCTTCTTTGCCCACCTTAGCGTTAAAGTCCCCAAGCACGATTTTGACATCATGGCGGAGGCAGCTCTCACAAGTGCGCTCCAAGCGCTCATTTAAGGCGTCTTTGGTCACATCATCCTTCTCTTCCGACGGGGTGGGCGCAAATAAGCGATATGTTGAAGAACCTCGCTTTTCTGCGGATTTTAGCTAGACGTTCATCCACCGGAGTAAATGATAGTACTCGGCGACAAAGTATCTCCCCCACCACGAATCAAACACCAAACTTGCGCTCCTTTATATGGCCATTGTAGTAAATGTCACAAGGACCTACTCGTCTCTCTCCTTGTACCGTCCATTGCATTTCAGGGCGGCGGTGATGTCAGCCTTTATTTTTGCGAGGACATCAACCAGCTGGGCAGCGGCACCTTCCCAATCCGGACATTCCAGGTGCATGCCCTCAAATCGTAGTCCTTATTTCGTTTTGCCGTGGTCGTCATCAAAAGGGGGGTCTCTCATCCGAGGCAGTTGGTGGCTTTTCATTGGGAGCGTTTTTTACGTGGCGGTTTCCAAACCCAGCGTACAACTCTCTGTAGGGGACGTTTCGCCTTTTCACTTTAGCTCGCCTTCAAACGGATATTCTTAGGCTACCCAGAAGATACTTTGTCAAAGACCGGAAGTCGTGAGCTGCTTGGGCCATATGTAAAATAATCATTTCTGGCCACTTCCAAGTGAATGACGATCAGAAAACTTTCCTCACTTGCATGAGCTTCTACACATGACTCCATCCTTCACATACAATTAGGGAATAATAAATACTTCTACGCATTGGATATAAAAATCGGACTCCACCAAGTTCATTTGAAAGAAGCCGACATAGAAAAAAAACTTTTCCAAACAACAATATCAAATACGAATTTACACGACCGCCATTCGGGCTTGAAAACGCAACCTCTGTATTTTAAAGAGCCTTAGATGATATTTTAAGAAAGTATATAGGTAAAATCTGTTGTGTCTATATTGACGACTAATAGTCTTAGGAACAATTAGGCAAACACCCAGCATACATATCCTGTTCACTAAATACAACCGAAGAATATTACGCCACAAACGAAAAATAAATGCTAGCGATAAAATGGAAAAATTT